>NC_051185.1:21084351-21274351 GCF_013339695.2 Rhipicephalus sanguineus
TTTGTTGAGGTAACGGTATGCATAGGTTCAGTTACAATCAAATGAGGCATGCGATAAAGCATTCGTTCCAGGTGGTACTTACGCGTTTTCTGTCGCTTCGTGTGACGCACTTAAAAAACTCTAAACCGTTTTCTTATTGCGATCAAGGCGATGAGGTGAAACGACGAAGTTTTCGCATCAAGCGCGATTCCGTGAAGCTTTTCTGCTGCACACGTCACGGTACGTCATGTCCGTCGGATGACGCCAGGTGGCACGACGAGACAATCGCAATCCAGCTATTGGCGTTACGTTCATAAGAGCTTGATTCATCCTTTCTTTTTTCGTATAGGTAGATAGATAGATAGATAGATAGATAGATAGATAGATAGATAGATAGATAGATAGATAGATAGATAGATAGATAGATAGATAGATAGATAGATAGATAGATAGACAGACAGACAGACAGACAGACAGACAGACAGACAGACAGACAGACAGACAGACAGACAGACAGATAGATAGATAGATAGATAGATAGATAGATAGATAGATAGATAGATAGATAGATAGATAGATAGATAGATAGATAGATAGATAGATAGATAGATAGATAGATAGATAGATAGATAGATAGATAGATAGATAGATAGATAGATAGATAGATAGATAGATAGATAGATAGATAGATAGAATTTACTGAGAACTGAAGACAGCAGCCCTGCTAGATGGAGTACTTGCTACTTCAGATGAGAATTACTTGAGATGACTATAAGTTTTTGTCTCAACACAAGAGACAAAAAACACACAGAAAAGAAGGAAATAGAAAAGAAAGCAAAGCAAAACGCCGAATTTTATAATAAATGATTATGATAAGCAAAGTGACACGGTGGCAAAATTAGAAAGGTGGCAAATGCGATACGCCGTTTTCAAAATTGGTAAGCTAGTAAGCACAGCACATTTTTTTTCGAAAAGCACGTTGAAGCGACAAGCGAAGATCCATGCGTGTAAAACATTTTTCAAGTGAGCCCTAAGGCACCAGGGGATTTCGAAAATGAAGCGCTCAAACTATACCCTGGAGAGAGACGATTCGATGAAGTACTTCGCTGCGCTGTTTGACGTAAGCGCTTCACGGTGGTTGCGCACAAGGAGACGCCCGCATCTACTTATCTCAAATCTTTTTCGTGGCGTTGCTTTTATTGAAATAAAAAATAAATGAAGGAGTTGTTGTCACCATTTATTGGCGATAGCTGCCGCTTCCCACTTGCTAGTTAAGATAAAAAATTTAAATATAAATATTTAAGAATATATATATATATATATATATATATATATATATATATATATATATACATATATATATATATATATATATATATATATATATATATATATATATATATATATATATATATATGCCTCCCTTTGGTGAGGTCAAAAGTTCTCGTTTTATTAGAGCACACATAGAATCTCATTGCACAGTTTCAAAGCAGTCCCCTCAATATTCTTCACAAGTATTGGCATCTTCAAAAAAAGAAATAAAAAAAGGAACGGTAAAGCACTTTCACTGCTTTGTGATTTATTCGTGATGAGAATGGGCATAGTGTTTACGCCAATCAAAACGTTCGCTTCGAGTCCAGCAAGTGGGGTCCTGTTCAACTTAATGCTCCATTTGGTTTCGAAGATGAAGAGATCAATCTATTCTGGACAGACACGATTAGATGACGCACTTCGTGCCGCTGTCTGACGTAAGCACTTCACGGTGGTTGCGCACAAAGAAGGGCCCACATCTCTTTATCTGAAATATCTTTCGTGGCATGCTTGCTGTCTCCTTCAAGCCTCGAAGGGTGCGCAAACAACGGTTGACACACACGTGTGCCTTCAGCCGCCATGTAGTCGGCAAACCGCACGTTTTGCGTCGCCTCTGCTGACGTCATGAAGAGGGAGATGTTTGCGCGGGGATTTCGTCAGCCGCAGTCAACAAGGCTTTTCCCCAGACCGCAGGAGGCTAATCCCCTTAAGAGCCACGCCGCGAGGAATTAAGGCCCACGCGCTTTAAAACCTCGCTTCATTGCATATGTGTTTAATGTCGTGTAAAATTTTTGCGGTGGCAAGCTTTAAAAAAAAAGGGGCGCTCTAAATACAAACACTAAAGCAGCCGAGGCTTATGGATTAGTCTTTTTTATATTTTTTAAATAACAGAATGACAAAAGATTTACTGCATTCACTAACGAAACAGACGAAATGCTAAAACTCATTTACAAGACGGCAGCTTATCAATGTTATGAAGTTTGTCAAACTTACCATTTTTATCAATCCTGTTGATTGTTCACAAGTATGTACTTGTTCACAAGTTCACAAGTACATGCGTGTGTGCCTGTATTCACAATTCAGCATGCTGCGCAGCTATAACCTGATTAGATAGATAGATAGATAGATAGATAGATAGATAGATAGATAGATAGATAGATAGATAGATAGATAGATAGATAGATAGATAGATAGATAGATAGATAGATAGATAGATAGATAGATAGATAGATAGATAGATAGATAGATAGATAGATAGATAGATAGATAGATAGATAGATAGATAGATAGATAGATAGATAGATAGATAGATAGATAGATAGATAGATAGATAGATAGATAGATAGATAGATAGATAGATAGATAGATAGATAGATAGATAGATAGATAGATAGATATGTGACTACCTATTAGCACTGTGGGAACGCAAGACAAGAGAATAAATAAATTGAGTGTTGCCACCACGTGGGAGCGGCCCGCAACGTGCTAGGGTGCGTTCCAAGGGACCAAAATAAAGTTTATTCATCCATCCATGACGTCTGTATCAGTACATCACGAATGACAAATATCGGTATGGACCAAATGAGAGGAATGTATCGTAGGGCCGTTTTTACTAAAACAACCATTTGAAACCAACAAGTAACGAAGCCAAATAAAGCACAGGGGTCGTTATGCGTAGTTTTCAATTGAGACGTAGCAAATGCGAAACGAAAGGATAATGAATGTTAACGCTCAAACAACTCCCCGCTGGTGCGGACCGAATTCGCAGTATATCTGCGTGTCACACATATCCGTATCCCGCAGACGACGACGACGAGCTTTTTTGCAAGCCCTAGTTTTCGGGAGAGCGCAGACCCAGTGGCCGAAGTCAATTCAGCCTGAACAACACATGAGAGAGAGAGAGAAAGTGAAAGGGCGCGTTTTCCTCGAAGAACACGGCCGTCTCAGTAGCGAGTCCCCGAAACAGCGATGTCGTCGTAGGAGCGCACCCGAGACACAATTTGATTGCTTTCCTACACAGCCGGGGTGTAGCGAGGAGAATGGAGTACAACACTGTACCAGGCGCCGTGCGCGAGACGTTGACGCCGACGCCGTCAGAATGCCCCGGTCGAGCCCAGACCGGCCGATGCGACCTAGTCACGCCAAACTCTGATCGATAGCTGTTTGAGGAGACACGAAAGGAGGAGGAGGAGGAGAAGGAGGGAGAGGGAGAGGCAAATAGGGCGCGGCCACACTTTCCTCGGGAAAGCTTTGGCGTGTGCCTTTTCCTTCCTGGCGTGCGTGGACCCCGTATCTCGCGTTATACTTTGATGATATTACCCCTGATCGGGGGGACAGCCAAACGCCGAGCAGTCGTCTCAACAGTCGGTTTTCTGAGCGCAACGAACAACAAGGACACAACACAGACACACAGGACACCGAACACAGGAGAGAGAAAACCGAAAATTCAAGATGCCCTAATAAGCCCACTTCTACGCACTAGTCGCCTCAATAGGACGCCGCCGCCTCCAGTGCGGGGGGAATCACCTTTCGTGCCCTAGTTTGGCGTAACTCAAATGTTCCGAGTCACTGCTACCCGGATAGTTTGACGAACTACAGTAGGTGTCAGATCAAAAGCTTTTTGAAGCGAAGCTTTTATGAGTTACAGATTTTGGTGGCGGTGGCGGCGACGTCGTACGCAAAAAAAAATTCGGCAGATCCCAGGCGTTGTGGGAATCGGTTTCATGCGAAGCAGTGAGCGAGTACTTCTATGCCGTATTTTAAGGCTTTGAGCCAAGCGTTACGCGGTGGATCGACGTGTTTTTGTAAGTGTAGTAGCTGTGTGCACATCGTGGGCTTACCAGGGACATGGACAACACTGTCGTTTAAAGGGTCAGCCCTCACGTTAGAGTACATGCGTAAGCATTATCGAAACTAAGTGCACTTTACGGTGCGGTGATGTGGATATCATACGTAACTTTCGTTAATGTATTTCTCTAGGGTCGAGCAGTGCTTCAATATAGCTTGCTGAATCATAGGAATAAAAATGTAATGTTTATTAGACTGCTATAAAAGCGAAGCCAACGCTGGAACCGCAGACGTTAATTTGATATGACGCTTGTCTCATAGGAGCACATATGTAGTGTTTATTGTTTTCTTGTAAAATTAGATAGCCATCACCACAATTACAATTGACGTTGCACCAACATTACGCCTGCATAGGCTGTTTTTCCAAACCAGTTTATAGACCTGGAGTGGCTCTGCGGTAGAATGCCCGATTGCCACGCAGAATGCTTGGGTTCGATTCCTGCTGGGATCCTAATTTTTATACTTTCCATTCGTCGGGTCACCACTGCTGATGTCGGTTTTTCTTAACGCAATTAAATTACCAATGTCTGTTCTCGCATTTCAATTACCAATGTCTGTTGTCGCAGTTCCTAAGTAGATATAAACTGTCATTCACTTGTGGCGCATACCCGTATTTTTGTGTATATGTTGTATATGTGATCATTGTATATACCATAATCACCCGACACCTGGAGTAGCAAGCCAGGCGACAAACCAGGCTAACCTCTCCGGGCATTTCATTAAAGAATCTTATCTCTCTCTCGTACACCGCGGCCCGTGGCACACGGGTATGCCGCACGTGTCTGGAGGAATGAGTTTGACGACGTACGCGACAGGATTTTCACGCTATTCATGCCATGACCCGACAGTCATATTCGCCAAATCCTCTTACCCTGCCATGCCAATTTTGGTTTACACCAAGTTACACCATGAGAGCACCCAGACGTAGGTGGCTAGATAGATAGATAGATAGATAGATAGATAGATAGATAGATAGATAGATAGATAGATAGATAGATAGATAGATAGATAGATAGATAGATAGATAGATAGATAGATAGATAGATAGATAGATAGATAGATAGATAGATAGATAGATAGATAGATAGATAGATAGATAGATAGATAGATAGTCGCGCGTCAGGCCCACACACGCCAAGCTTCGCTTGCCCCGATTTTCCAGATAGGGCAGCGGCTCCTAAATTTTTACTGTTGGCCTGATCTTTGTTTTTTTTCCGCATCACGTGCTTCACTCTACCTCTACACTTTGCTCACGTGAGTCCCATTTTCACCAAATTCCTTCGCATCATCCCGATGTTTCGTCGACGTTGGCTTGGATGGTGTGTAATTCCTTGTGGCATCTTCAAGAGTTACGCCGTCTTCTAAAGTTTTGACATTGACGGATGGTTCGGGCTTTGTGGTTAGTGGTGCATTTCCCCGAAAAGCGCCTGCGGCTCTAGCTTTCACTCTGAGATAGAGGTGTAGGAATGCAAGTTTAGTATGTCGTCATCAGGGGAATGAAAGTGAGGGGGGGGGGGGTCTACGCGATCATAAATGTCATTTTATTTCTTTTTTTTTCTCTGTCGAGAAGTTGAGAAAATTTTGCCAGGCATGAGTTAGTTCAGGTCCCGAGCACGAAAAATAACGCGTCGGAGAGAAGCTGCGGTTTCAGACATTTCTTTTTTCGCCGGAGTTTAGGAATGCTACTGCGATCGTACGGTGCGAAAAGTTACACGGTAACTTTCTTTAAAATCGTTCTGAAGGAGTCACCAAGGAACCGGTCTTTCAGGAAAAAAAACGGTTATAATATTGTTTTCTGCGCACCATTATAAACTATGTACAATACGTATTACATTTTGTACGCAGCTGACAATCGTGCCCTTTTTCCGAGAAGACACGAATCGCATACACGAATCATCTTCTTTTCCTCCCTACTAGTACTTTGTGTTTCGTCTTTGCTGTGCTTCCTCTCCTGGTTGTTGGGACCAAGTTAAGTTAATCTTGGTTTTCTGGTTTCACGTGAAGTTTTCTACATACCTGCGCAATAATCCTGCGCATTAACATTTCTCTCTATCGTTTTGATTGGGTTAGCACATGCCTCTTGTGCCTTGTAGAACTACTTCGCGTAAGCAAACACTCCTCAAATCGCAATTTTTACAGCGGCACTGCAAATAAAACACTTGCTAGGGTTATGGCGCCCGTCCGAGAACAGAAAAAAAGAAAGAACACGTTACTTACTCTGAGGAAGCGATGATGCCATTTAATGCGCCATCATGACGTCACAGATCGCTAAAATTTGTAAGGTCAATACGATGTCATCATGGCGTCATTGTGACGTCACTTGATATGACGTCACATCATGACGTCATCACATGACATCGTAGCTTCATCAAAGGGGGTCCGATCACGGAGGCAATGCAAAACCAGGTGAGGTGCCTCCGTTCTTGGAGACAGTGCAAAAACTCGTCAGGTAAAGAAAGCTTTCGAAGTGTAGCGGGACGGGATAAATACGCCGACTGTGAAGAAAAGAAGAAGGTGCTCGTCTCCAAGTCGTCTTAAGTGAATGCATAGGGATCCTGTGAGTTTTGTCTAAAGACCTAGAATAACGCGCACATGCGCACTGACAGCAGTGACATATGATCAAGACCACAAAACAAACTGCACAGATCAGATCAAAAGCACGTCAGATCAAAACACGTCATATCTGATCAAAAACACATTAAAACACGTCGTATCTGTGCAATTCGTTTTGTGGTTCTGATCAAGTCACTGCGGTCAGTGCGCATGCGCGCGTTATTTTCTATGAGGCGGGTCTTTAGACAATAAAGCATCAGTCGCAGTCCAGCGCTTGTGTCTGCGTCATTTTTATGTGCACGTGATTGTGTCCTTCGTGCATTGAATCGTCAATAACATACTCAAAACTATACGTAAACGTACCCTCAACTAAGGGGTGAGAAGACAGGGCTAGAACCAGCAGCTCGAGACAACAAAGTTTGTCAGTTCTCCACCTTCTACCGAAGGTTTTGTTACGTCACGATGTGCAAACACAAGCAGCACTTTCTTTGGCTCGTCTTGGAACAGCAGAATTCGAGACAGCGTTTCGGTTCGCGACTGCAATGTCAATGGGACTACCACCGAAATGACATCTGACAGCGGCATGAAAGCAAAAAACGTTGTCGGTTAGCTCAAGTTGTTACGGGCAGTTTTCTGCGTTGCCTACGGTCCGCCAGGCGCAAATATGTCTCCGATGTTTCGGCCGCAGGCTCGGATGGCACTTGGTATGCCCTCTGGATTTCGTGACAGCAATGAAGTTTGACTTTGCGTTGAGCTTCTTGATGACAGACACCAGCTCAGGCATTGACCTATGTTCATGTCAGTTACGGTATGCGTGAAACGACGTAACGGTTATTGCGTCTGCCTCCCCTAGTGTCCGTCAGACGCAAATATGGCACCAAAGTTTTTTTTTTTCCACAGGCTGGTATATCACTTGATATGCCCCGTGGATTTCGTGACAGAACAGGGGTTTGACATTGCACTGAGGTTCTTGACGACAGACCTCGAGCACTGACCTATGCTTGTGTCAGTTATCGTGTGTGCGAAATGACGTCACGGTTATCGCAACAGCCTCTTCTTTTCTCGTTGGCAGCGTCATCTCTCATGATGCCGCCCTGCCTCTCTTCGTCGCCTCCTGTTTTGTCACTTTCGTTTGTCGTCTGCTTTCTTTTGCTAAACCTAACTTCTGCAGCCCGTGCCTGGTTACGCAACAATAAAAGTTTGGTCTGCTCCCGGGTCTTCTGCAATTTCGTGGCTGAAGTGGCGTTGTTATAGCCTGATGCTTTGGGTTGCGCACTCGTGCCGTTTATTTGATTTGCGAATTTGGAGAAAAGTTTGGTGGTCGCCATGACTATCGATGCAAGACGGTCCTCCGTATTGACTGAGCAGCTCCAAAGATGCATTCGACCGTGATTGTTCCAGCGTTGTTCGAGAGGCCATTTTCATAAGATCCGTTGCCGGCCATTGCGATGTCGGCGAAGGCGTCGTTGCGTTTCACTATCCGAAGAACGTCTCTGCATTAATTTGATTCGTATCTAAAAATTTCGCAATAAATTGACTGCTGTGAAGATTACAATTGTGCACGAACGCCGTCCATAAAAAACGCTGTAAAGGCTGAAAGTATGATGCGTTTTCTCTGAGCGCGCAAAGTGAACTCGTCATCCGACCAGTATTGTTTTGCTTCGCGGCTGAAATGTCGTAATACATTGACTGGCTTTGAAGCTAACGAATGTGCCCGAATGCAGTAGAAAAACTTATAATTACTGACTAAGCGAACGAATGGGTTTTATTTGGAGAGATTTACGTTGCTCCAGTATTTTACTGCTCTGAATAATACGTCGTTATTATGATATTTATCTGCGAAAAATTCTGCTTCTTGAGCAATGTTTCCAAGAAGAAAAAGAAGAATAAAAGGAACATGGTGGCTGCGTTGAGATTTGACGTGTCGCCCTTCGATCTAAATGCCAATTTCTCAGAAGTCCCATGTGTGCTTACGCGATCAAGTCTTATCGGCGCCGTCGTTCTTTTTGAAAGGGCATTATCTTGAACGTCCACGACAGGCTCTTGCACTTCTTAGAACGCTCACAGGTCAATGACCAAATTATGCTTCATAAGTTCTGTAACTTATTCTACAAGTTATCCTTTATCTCTTGGCTTTCTGACGCTCTAAATATTCGATCCTAGGCGAGTGAAGTAAATACGTTTTTTCTTACACCTTCTAAAACAAAGAGAATGGTTTTCAAAGCTTAGTGATAGCAGAGTCTTACTTCGCGACGCAAGGCATGTTTTCATTCTCGAAGAAAAAAAAGAACAGCGTTGGTGATATTCACCAAAAGTCGAAGGCCCTGTAATAACCTTGTGTCAAATTTTAAGCGATTTATCTCTATCCAGAAAGAAGCGAAGAAACGAAAGGAAACAGCGAGAAAAGGCGTTTCTAAATGAAGCTGTTGTGGAATTTCAGCCTTCATTTATCGCTGCGTTTGTTCACCGCGAAGGCACAGTCTTTAGGCTTACGCAATGTATACGAGCTTCATGGCGGAGCCCTGATTGAACTTGCTTGAACGTCAAGTTAAGCCGTACGTGCTGTTTCTATGGAATGCTGACGCCGAAATTTGGGGGATATAAAGGTAAGATGTAGACGCGCTGTTGTGTCGCAACTGTGTGGCTGATCGGCTGGAATGAGTTGCAACGTCGACGAATGAAAGAAAGAATATTCATTCAGAGTTAATAAAAGAGCTCTAGCGGCGAATGAACTTCTTGTCACCCTGCTGAGTCAGTCGGAAAAACTGGTTTACACAGGTCGTTGGCACTCTGAGGACGTGAAAATCTCACCTGGCACGAAATGAATTCAAGAAAAAGACACTTTTTACTGATTTGGCCAAAAACTAAAATTTACCACCCCTGTTGACAGAGCTGTTTAGCTTATATTCGTGCTCAAATTGGTTTCATGCAGTTCATTGCTGAACGAAACGTCAAGCCTCGCCACTGCTGTCAACGTCCGCTGTTATTTGATCACTTTTTGGTGGAGTAGCTATGCGTAGGTTTAAATAAATAAAATGGCTATATAAATATAAACCGAATCTCTATCGAGAGTTTTATATTTGTACCTTCAATCAATCAATCAATCAATCAATCAATCAATCAATCAATCAATCAATCAATCAATCAATCAATCAATCAATCAATCAATCAATCAATCAATCAATCAATCAACCAATCAATCAATCAATCAATCAATCAATCAATCAATCAATCAATCAATCAATCAATCAATCAATCAATCAATCAATCAATCAATCGATCGGTTGGTTGATCGGTCGCGCGAGGCTTCGCTTGGCCCCATTTTCCCGATAGGGGAAGGACTCCTAATTTTTTTACTACTTCATTTGCCTGCCGTGTATCGAACAAGTCCCCGCTCATCGAGACACATAAGACTTCCGCCTTAATGAACGCATTAACGCAGAGAACCAATCCTTCTCCTGGAAGAACTTCGTACGATGTACGACGTTCTTCAAGGTTCTTGAATTAGTTCTACGAGGCTAGACAACATAGATTAAAAATCGGGAGGCGACCCTAACCCTAGCCATAGGTGTCTGGTGTGCCACTCGCGCGTCGGCGTTCGTGTGGCCTGGTTTGTTCCTCGGGATAGCTTTATGTTTCCTGCGCTGCCGAAGCGGATCTGAAGCCACGTGGAAAAAAGCGCGTGGTTGAGATCTGCTCTGCCGGGGGCCGCAGCGATCCGTACTGCTCACAATCTTGCAATGAACTCAAATAATTTTCATTAAGTAACCTGACTGTTAACTGCCCCTCACCTTGAGTAAAGTTAAGCTCTGATATCATATATGTACCCGACATAGCTCTTAACCAGAACCACCGATTTGATTTTTTTTCGAATACCTTTTATGAGTGTCTGAAAAACCGGAAGTAAGTGGTCCACCGGAAGTGCTCGGAAGAGAAACAGGAATGTCACTCAGTGCTGGTGCCCCTAATATACTTCTCACAGAGACAGCGGCACGCGCGCTACGAATACGTGCAACGAAGGACACAGGTGAACAAAAAACAAAGAATAAAACATAGCGAAAGATATTGTGAGAAGGAAAGAAGCTGTGTGCTGAAGGGACGCCGGAAGTCAGGGAGGTCATCAATGAGTTGAAAAAGATGCTTCGTCGACGCTGCCCGCTCGCTTCTAAGTGAAATAGCGTTTGCCCGGAGGGGGCCAAAACGTTCTACGATGCAGCGAGCCCCTTGAAAACAGTGAAGAAGCGGGGCTAATGGCTTTCGCGGGCCATGCATAAGTCAGCGGGCCGCGCATTACGACTGCATGAACCACTTAGCCGGCGCTCGGTGCGTCCCTGCCCTCTGCTACGCCGATCGTCCCCCGCCTGGCCGTGTCCCGTGGCCGCAGAGCGCGTGGCTTGGGTGCGCCAATCACACGGGTGCGCCCTTACCCGTGTGATTGGCTGACGCTCCGATCTAAGGAAGGATGTGAAGTAGGTCAGGAAGTTTTGAAGTGCTAAATAGTGCGTGCGTGTATGTGTGTAAGCGTTGTCATGTGTGCGCACATGTGTGTGGATGTGTGCGTAGCATGTGTGCGCACGTGTGTGTGCGTGCGTTAGCATGTGTGCGCACGTGTGTGCTCTTGTGTGCTCGTGCGTGTGTGTGTGTGTGTGCGTGCATGTGTTAGCATGTGCGCGCACATATGTGTGTGTGGGTGTGTATGTTAGCATTTTTGCGCAGATGTGTGTTCGTGCGCGTGCGTACGTACGTAGCATGTTTGCGCAAGTGTGTTTGTGCGTTAGCATGTGTGCGCAACTGTGTGCTTGTGTGTATGTCGCGTATGTGTGTGTGTGCGCACGTATGCGTGTGCGCGTTAGCATGTGTGTGTTCGCATGTGTGCGCACATATGTGTGTGTAGGTGTGTACTTTAGTATTTTTGTGCTCACATGGGTGTTCGTGTGTGTGCGTGCGTGCGTAGAATGTGTGCGCAAGTGTGTGTGTGCGTTAGCATGTGTGCCCACGTGTATGTGTGTGTGCGTGCGTTAGCATGTTAGCGCGTTAGCATGTCAGCTTGTACGTGGACGTGCGTGTGTGTGTTCATTAGCACGTGTGCGCATGTGTGTGTGCGTATGCATGGGTGCTCATACGTGTGGAAGCATGTTTGCGCACGTGTGTGTGCACGCTAGCATGTATGCGCACGAGTGTGTGTGTGTGTGTGTGTGTGTGTGTGTGTCAGCATGTGTGCGCAAAAGTGCACGCGTATGCGAACAAAACTCAAGTGATCTGCCAACAAAAACTGAACGATTTTGCATTGACCTAAACGTTTACTTGAGACTTCGCACCGTTATAAACGTAAAACAGGTGGCGGTCATTAAGACATGTGAGTCACCGAAGAAGTCGTGCGGTAAAACATTATTGATGTGCGTTTGATGTGCGTTTGAAAAGGCTACGTGTCCTGTCGCAGATTGTCCGTAATTTCTTGTTTGCACGCAAAGTGACGTATTGGGCTAGTTGTTAAACCGCACTGAAGGTATACCGTCTTACCCACGGTAAGAACAAGACACAAGACAACGGTACGAAAAGGCAAAACGTACCGTTTGTCCTCCCTAACTTTGTATTCCCCACTCGCCACGGTGTTCTAGTGGTTACGGTGCTCTACTGCTAACCCGCAGGTCACGGGATCGAATACCGTCCGTGGCTGCCGCATTTTTGATGTAGGCGAAAATGGCTGAGGCCTGTTTGCTTAAATTTAGGTGCACGTTAAAGAACTCCAGGTGGTTAAAATTTCCGGAGCCCTCCACTACGGCTTCTTTCATAATGATATCGTGGTTTTGGGATGTTAAACCCCAACAATTATTATTATTAACTTGTTATAACTTTAGCGCAGTTTAACAATATTATGTTTGTCGGTTTCTTATATGTTCACACTTCAAACTGCCTTACGTGACATCGTGATAGTGCCGCCGATATACGATATTATGACAGTGTGGCGCTGTGACACAGTAATACAGAGCAAGAGTTCTTGCTGCCTCACAACACACACACACACGCACACACACACACACACACGCGCGCGCACACACACACACACACACACACACACACACACACACACACACACACACACACACACACACACACACACACACACACACACACACACACACACACACACACACACACACAGACACACACACACACACACACACACACACACACACACACACACACACACACACACACACACACACACACAAAGACATGTAAAGTTTCTGGTTTTTCAATTTGCCCGGCATTCGCTCGATATGTTTGTTCATGTTCGGACATAATTTGAAGTAGCCACTGAAATAATGTCCTCCTGAAAAAAAAAGCGCAATCTACCGCTTTGTTTAGTTCGTCCAGGCTTTTTTCACTTTTTAACGTGCCTCCCAGCACCCCCCTTCCCCCACAAAAAAAAAACATAGAAAAGAAAACCCCATAACGTGTAAATTAATCTCGGTGCCCTAACAAACCTTAGCACGCATTTACGGCTAAAAATATAATTACGCTATTGCCGCGGCACATTGAAGAGATCGTGTTTAAAAAATAAGCGATCCTGTGGTTCAATTAGACCACTTTGAAGGGACAGATATATGAGCTAGAACTCTATACTTAAACTAATAGTCACTGTTTCGTAAACCGAAACTATGGACGGAGAAAGAGAGAAATAGAAAGAAATAGTCTGATTGAAACTGACGATGTCAGTCGTGTTATATGAGAGGCTCGTGAGATGAAATGCTCGTGAGAAAACGACACAATAGAAGCCGCACTTGGCAACTAGCTTGGAACGCCTCTACGCTGTCTCGTAATAGACAAAGACGTGTTATATCCTTAACGCTATGCGTAAATCTCATTCAGTTAATTTAATTTCCCCCACTGCAATGTCAACTAGATTGATTACACCGAATATGAACGCGACGTCTAATCTTTCCCCCGAAGCTCGCCGGCGTAAGCTTGTCTAAACAAATAAAGCCTCAACAAAGAAAATAGCGATGTCGCATCACTGATTCGAGCTTTTTTACATAGGAGCTATTCATCATTTTGATGGTGCAGCAGGACAGTTAGCCAATCGTTTCTTTCCTCGATAAGTGGATTGACGAAACGCAGAAGCACTTATCGCGCATGAGGAGTGCCCCTTACATTTGCATAACCAATTACGCGTGTGCCGGGACACGTGTATAGGTGACGTCATCCTCATGCCTTATTAGTTCAGAGATATCGGACAAAATCGGTCACTTTAAAGGTTAGGCAAAGATGTGGTATTGACCTTTCGTTTTTTTGTTCTAATGTGTTGCAATCTTTTGTTACCGCAAAAGTCAATGACACTTGCGCAACTTCACGCAAGACACGAAAGCCCGCAAAAAGATATGTGCGGGGGCCGAAAATTTTTTATAGACGTGAGTGCACTTTCACCGAATCAACATACAAATTAACACTGCTCTCTTAATTAACAAATTGTAATTAACTGTACGAATTTGACGTTACGCGTTCTTCAGATTCTACGCGATTGGCCTTGGTGTGTAAATTCTGATTAAGAGAGAAGGGTATTGTTTAACGCGCTTAATTTCTTCGTTTCGTGAATCGTCCTCCTCGGTGTTACGGTGGTTACGGTAATCGGCTGCTGACCCGAAAGTCGTGGGTTCGATCCCGGCCAAGGTGGTCGCATTTCGATGGAGGTGGAATGCTCGAGGCCCGTGTATTGTGAGATGTCAGTGCACATTAAAGAACACCAGGTGGTCGAAATTTCCTGATCCCTACACTACGGCGTGCCTCATATTCATATCGTGGTTTTGGCACATTAAAAATCCTGATATTATTATTAACCGCGCGCACACAATCGATCTGAAGTACACGTTCTGCTACTCTATTGGGAAAGGGTTGAATACCGGGATGGGCCCAACTTTCGTGTGGGGGGTTAGTGGAGGAAATTGACGGACGGAATTTCTAGATCAAGTCGCCCATAAAGTACAATGAATTTAAAGACTCACAGGGTGTCTCATGCAGTGGCCTAAGACGATTCGAAGGCGAAAGCCAACTTCTCCTTCTTTTTCTTCGCACTCGATATATTGATCCTCCTCTCTCCGCCTCCTAAAGCTTTTTGAGCCTAACGTGGTTTTGCACTGCTCCCAGGATCGAAGGCATTGCATGCTTTCCTCACCTCACGGTTATTTGCACAGCCTCCGTGATCGACCCGCCTTTTACGAAGCGACGATGTCCCGAAATGAAGTCACTATGCAACTTCATGTTGTAACGTCGTAATGACGTCACATATTCTGGTATCTCTGACGTCGTGATGACGTCCCATGTTGAAGTCATTGATAGTGTCACGTTACGTTGAGGTCACATGACTTTTGGTACGCCGACTGTACACTCGCGTTCACTTGAGTATCACGTGACCTTTGACCGATCTTTATTAGCTTTTTGCGTCATTCGTGTTGACGCCGAGGCTGGTCTCGCGATGTATCGTCAGGTCTCGACAAATCTGGAAGACGCCGACGACTGACAGTCAGTCTTCGCCATTGATGAGGCATCTAAGGCTTTCGCCTTAAAATCAGCGCAGTGTTCAACACGGTTGGCATCGCGCTCGAAACACGGTCAAGTACAACGCGGAACATTTGCCAAAACGTGAACTGCTCAGCCATGGCGCAAGGACGACGAAGTTTAAACATCCTGTCGCCTTCGGGCTGTTGCGCAACGGCGATAGACATTGCAGCGTCTGTAGGTCGGGAAACTTTCGCGCCTGCCCTCGGGTGCTGTAGTATCCGCTGCAACGTCGACAGTTTCCGAGTACCGGAGTTTTCCTCGACATCCGGCATCTGCTTTCGACGTAACGTTTCATCACTTCCTCCGGAAAACGCAGCGACTCCATACTCTTCCAGGAATTAGTCTTCGTCCTATATTGAAAAGTGACGCAATAGCGCCGAGTTTCGTGTAATTTTACAAGTGGAAAACTATTTTCTCGCGTTTAGTCCGGGCGGTTGGGAAGAGAGCGGCACTTTTGTGATAGTATACCTTGCTTTATCGGCACCGGTTGCGTCTGAATAGCGTTGGTCGAAGTTTCTTAAACTACATTATCAGCTGCGGAAGATATTACACAAAACTAGTGGCATTAGTTGGTTGTGTTATTTAAAAAATTCGAAAAAAGTAAAAAACAAAAACAAAAACAATACAAAAAGGAGTATGAAGAAAGTTTCTGCGTTCTAACTTATCTAACTTTTTTTTTTAGTTTTTGTTCATTGTCATGATATAAAGAGATGATGACAACAAATAAGGCGCTGGTTACTTCTTAGCGCTTAAGTGGGTCGAACATGCAACATATACGGTTAAAATGGTATCTAAAATTCCTTACAGTAACACTATAACTTTTGGTATGTTTTCATATGCACTGGTATTAATATTATTAGGTATACGGGGACGAACAGGGCACAGTATAGTGGAATTTGCGCTGAATATCGCCGATAGTGTAGGGAGGCACACGCAGGGCGCTAACCTCCAAGAATGGTTTGTTTTCGTGTACCCTGGTTTCCAAAAAATAAACCATTGTTGGAAGTTAACAACCTGTCTCTCCATGCCCACATTTTGGCCTGTCTGCGCTACAAGGAGACCTGAAGTCGCGTACATTTAATCAGTGGAAGAGAGTGGGATGCAATGACTGCAGTAAAGCTTTTGTAGAGCTTTGAATGAACAAAGAAACGGCGGCAAAGACTAGATATTCGGTTACTAAAAAAACAAGAAAGACTTTCTTACACGGCAACGACTGTACGCAGCTTCAGATGTACGAGTTGCTTGGATTTCCATGCTCCTTCGAAGCTTTCCTTTTTTTATGCCTTAGCTGTAAGAGTGTCAAAGTAAGAAAAAAAATGTAGTTTGCGCGAAGCTTACCGCATATACTCGTATAATAGGACCACTTTTAGCTAAGGTTGGTTGCCGTTAGCTATGAAGGCAACAGATGGTAATTAGGAATAATTAAACTAACGGTTACCAACGCACGTCTTCTGTGTTTACTGCTAGACCTACACTGGACAATTTCTTTATTTTGTTCTTACGTCTTCGTTTTTGTAACGTCTACAAGACAAACGCCAACAAAAAACGGCAAAAAATAACGAAATTCGTAGGAAGAAAAAAGAAACACAGGGCTCATACACGATATGACGTGTTTTTCCGTCAGAAAGCATTTTGCTCACAACCTGTTTTCGTTTTTATTTCGGGGGAGGCCACTGATTGCTAGGAAGTGAACTATAGTGGCGCCTCTCTCGAATTCCGGAAGAATGTAAAAAAAAAAAAGAACGCTTGGCACGTCACTTTCAGTAATGTCGAGAAAATGGAGCGGACGCCGCTGAGATTTAAGGGACGAACGACCGCGCATTCCTCAATGTAAAGCGGCGCAGGAGAAACTGGAACGCTAGAAAACTCCCTACCTTCCCTGCCACGAGCACAGGCACGCCGTTTTCTACGAGAAGATGGCTCCACCGCGACCAACAAACAATAACAACAACTCCTCGGTGATGCCAGACCGGGCGTGAAAAATGAATAGGCTGCGCATATTTCTTTCGCGGGGCTCACGCGGCCATCGAGATATCGCGAGAGCCGCTTCTCACGGTTGCGAAAAAACGTGGATTGAGACCCCCACCCCTCCGGCGTAAGTATACGTAGTACGTAGGAACGTATACTATACCGTATTCGCCCGTACGTGTACGAAACGTACATTTAGTTGGAAACTGAGCGACGCGGTGCTTTCGCCTTATACAAGACGGATGCCAGCACGGTGGCGATTCAGGGGGTAACTCAATTTTCCCATCCGAGGCGAGCGTTCGTATTTTGTTGGCCCAATGCCGAAGTGGCAGAAACGACGCCAACGTGCTCGCTAAAACGGCGCAGCACTGCTTAAACGCAAGGGACGCCCACGCAACATACTTGCAAGTGTGTGGTGGTGGTTGTTCCTTTGCCGTATTTCTTCGCCGCTGGTGTATTCCTTCGCCGTCAGCATCATTGTCTACAGGAATATTCGAGGCGTTAACGACAACTTGCACACCACGTGTGAGTTGGAGATAGTTCGTACGTTATACTTAGCCACCGCTAAGCGAAGAACGTTTGGACGAAAGGATGAAACGACACCGACACGCTAAACGACACCGACACCGACGCGCTAACTTCCAATTCAAAATTTATTTCAATGCTACACATAAACATCGTATGAAACAAACAAAAACAGGTGGAATTATGACGCAAAAGTGCGTAGTGTAAATGAACGCACCCACTAATCCGGCACCTCGCTCATCTGCATCTCAGACAATAATAAGACATATATGATATGTATGGCTCGTCTGGAAATAAATTCATAGTTAGAAGTTAGCGCCTGTTCAAACGTACCCAAACGTATTGCGATTAACAGTGCTCGAGCATTGTCAACGACAAGCGTCCGCGACGCGGTAAACAAATGTACTACGTCGAAGTTGATGACGTAATGCATTGCAGAGACGTCTAAAGTCTAAAGACGGAGAGAAAATCGTCTGCTGCACGGAACAGAAGCCAGACGTGATCGCTCGATGCGATCGGTGTGTGTCGCGGCCGGGTGGTGACGCTTCGATGAACCTGGGTAGTTGGTGAGTCGAAAAAAGAAATACCTAATTTATGCTTCGGCTATACACGAAAAAAATAAAAAGAAACATATAACGAAGCAACTGGAACCAGCGCGTGTCTGGAAAACGAAGTGAAGCTATAGCGCATACGCCGCTGTGTGTGTCGGTCTGGTAGACAAGCCTAACTGTTGGGTCTTCTGCAACGCATGCCGTTGAGCAGACGATACTGCAGCAGACGGGAATACTAGATAAAAAAAATCAGCCCTTTCCCTGCCATAAAAATGGGGGCCAGCGAAACTTAACGTGTGCGTGCCTGACTCTACACTGTAAGCGTGGTAACAGATAAGCGTGATTTGGTGAACCGATCGTAAGGGTTACCAAGTGCAGAATTTAAGCACTCAAAGCTGACTCTACACTGTAAACGTGGTAACCGATAAGTGTGATTTTGTGCACCGATCGTAAGGGTTACCAAGTTTAGAATTTAAGCACTCAAAGCTGACTCTACACTGTAAACGCGGTAGCCGATAAGTGTGATTTTGTGCACCGACTGTAAGGGTTACCAAGTTTAGAATTTAGGCAGTCAAAGCTGACCCTACACTGTAAACGTGGTAACCGATAAGTGTGATTTTGTGCACCGATTATAAGGGTTACCAAGTTTAGAATTTAAACACTCAAAGCTGACTCTACACTGTAAACGTGGTAACCATAAGTCATTATGTGCACTGATAGTAAGGGTTACCAAGTTTAGAATTTAAGCACTCAAAGCTGACTCTACACTGTAAACGTGGTAACCGATAGGTGTGATCTTGAGCACCGATAGTAAGGGTTACCATGTTTAGAATTTGTGCACTCAAAGCTGATGTAACCCTTACTTTATAGGTGCACAAAATCACATTTATCGATTGACACGCTTAGAGTGTATACATACTACTTTTTTTTTATTTCTTGCTATCGCATTGAGCAATCCTTCGTCCGACCTATTTCCTTCCTTCATGCAGGGAATTGAACCTTCATCCACGTTCTTACCAGCGCAACACTTCAGTCGCTACAGGCAACAACGACGATGATGCGTTCATATATAGGCAACAGTGAAACGCCGCAACGTGGAATGACAGGTGAACTCGATGAAAGATAAGATTATCAGATCCCAGATGGGTGATAGCCGACAAGCCCACGACCGAGAGTGCATCACTTATTGGATAACGCGTGCATACTCCTAACACGCATGCGACAGGCGCACCGTCGAAGGCCGCATATATCTGTACCCTCGACGGCGCCGGGTTTTTAGCGTACAATGACGCTGCCATCACCAAAAATCTGTAACTTGAAAAAATAAGCGTTTTTTTACGGACGTTAAATAAACATTTTTATGCGTAATGAGATTAAAGCAGTGAATCTTCTTGGCACGGGATGCTGCGATGCGCACATTTCTGAAGTAGGCTCAACGCAATAGTATGGCTCGACAATTACATTTAGAGCTGCACAGATTTCTCTATGATCACTCGTACAGCGGCGCTTCTCACTTTGAACTCATGTGTTGCAAGTACTGATACTTACTATCCAGGATGTGTGAATAGAGACGGTTATATGCGGCATTGAGAAGGACATTGCTTCATCGGTGAACGCCTTTGAAGAATACCTTACGAAAACTGCGACATAAGGTTCTACGCGCATAACCATTAAAGCATCATATGAAACCGCATTAACAAGAATGTTGATGTCAATCTCCCCACGCACACGTGGAGATATGTTCAATCAATCAATCAATCAATCAATCAATCAATCAATCAATCAATCAATCAATCAATCAATCAATCAATCAATCAATCAATCAATCAATCAATCAATCAATCAATCAATATGTGTAGTATCGCAATATATTTTATAGATCGAAATATACAGGAGGAATTCCAATAATAAAAAAGGAAACCATAGAAAATGCTCGCTGGTACTTGTGTTCCCGGTATCTGTTAGCGCGCGAGAGGCAATCTAGACTTCGTAAAACTTTTCGTGACTTTAACTGAACGTCGATACCTTTGCGTAACAAAGCGTACGTGGTCTGGGTACTTGGCGCTACTTTCTTACGCTCAACAATGAACTAGTCGACGCACTTACTAGCTTTCCAAATACTGCACAGATTTAGCCAAACAGTACGTGAAGAACGGGCGCACGCGTTAAGCAAGACTAGAAGAAAGAATCTGAAATATATTGCATCGAGCTGATGGAGGAATGTAAGCGTAGGCAAAGAGTGGGGGTAAGAAAAAGGAAAACGGTAACGGTAACATTCGTGCTCGAACGCTTTTGCCTAGAAGGCATAGATACAACTGCGCGCGAACAGTAACTGCAGTCGGCATACTCGTGATGAGAATGCGCCGCCACTCTCTGGATGCACGTAGTGATTTCTAGAACGGGGCCCACCGATTACTCCTCCCCCCCCCCCCGCTCTCTCCGAAAAGAAAAATGCTCCTTGTTTCTCGGAGCTTCGTTGACGCTGTATAAAAGCGAGTTGCAGCCAGTGTTCTCTACCACCTGCCTTCCCTCGCTCACTCCCGAAAACCTTAACGGGGTTTCTTTTCATGGGGCGTAGCGCGAAATTGAAAACGTGATTGATATTCTCTATCAGAGAAAAAGCTCTTTGCTTTGCTGGCAATCCACGAGCAATTCTTGACGCTGCTGTTCCTCTTCCCCCCCTGCCCCCTTAAAGGAAAAGGGCCGGGGGGGGCGAAGATGTATAAGCAGTCTTTCGGTCCCTCAGATCATTCCTAGAGAGCCCCGGTGGTATTATTACCTGCGCATATTTGATTCAGAGCTCATGACCGTGTAAGAGGTAAGGCCGCGGAACGTATTTCCCGAAGAGCTTTCGAACCTTCCCGAAAATTCGAGGACCCGTGGTAAAGCGAGCGTATCGTAGGCAGGGCTGGGCAAAGATACTTTGAAATTGTATCGCGATATGATACAAGATACACAGGCAAGAAGTATTTGAGATACAGATACAAGATACCACAACGCCGATTGTATCCGATACGATACATTCCAATTGTATCTTAAGATACTTCGATACATTCGGAAATTCGTTATTGTATATCTGTATATACGGTAATGTAGCACTAAACGCCAATGCACAAAAATGTTCGCTTGAAACTTTATTAACTGCGACCATTTTTGTTTCATTTGCATGAAATGTCTGTTAGTGATAGGTCGGCCAAGAATGTGGAGATCACTCAGACTCACTCATTAAATATATTTCGCCCTTAGGGCTCACTCGGATTCAGACTCACAAAAATATTTCTCATTCGGACTCATTCTTACTCGAAGTCACTGAAAGTTTTGCCAACCGGACTCACAAGGACTCAGACTCATGAAAATAATACTCAGCCTGACTCACTCAGACTCAGGCTCACTGCTCGATCTGAGTCTGAGTGAGTTTGAGCGAGTCGACTCATGTGTGAGTTTGCAGACCTATGCTCTTAGTATCTCAAAGGTTTTGTATTTCTTGCTGAAGGTTTCTTACTTTCGTTCCGAAACAAGTTATTGGGGTTGCTTTAGCTGCATATCATGACAGCTCCTTATACACTTCGCTGATAACAGTTTTTGCCACTTTTGTAATTAGGTGGAGTCGATGCTCTGCTTGCCGACAGCTAGCGGGATGCCATCTAAGCACAAGAAATTCAATAAGAAGCCTCCGCACAATGGTGCAAATGCCGTTGTTAAGTTCTACCTTCTCCGTAACCGTATCACGCTTTTCGCCCCGATCACCGTCAGCAGCTCGCGCGTGCGCAGATGTACAACTCTACACCCTTGAAGCGTCTGCGCACGCGCGAGCTGCTGGCGGCGCGCGATTGCAGCGCTATTCGCATCGCTATGCCACGCGCTCCGAGATTTCCCCTAAGTATGAAACAACCTGTACATCAGCGAGAAGCTGGTAGCGACATTCTTTGCGACGCATCCTCTTTACGTAGGTGACATAAAACTGCAGGTACTTTTATATTCTACTGATCTGCTAGCGTAAAGCGTTCGTTAGCGACGTACTTAGCAATGCGCGATCTTTTAACATTTTTTTTTCTTTTACGAGAGAACATCTGCAGCCCAGAAAAACGTGTGCCGCAGGACACCGCCGCTATTCACACTATATTACCACTTAAGCTCCGATTACTTGGTGATTAATAACAGTAAAAATATTTAGACAAGAGGAATAAAGAAAAACAAATTATAACTAAGTAAAATAGAAGAGCGGTTATATATCAAACAGCGAATAAGTATAGGAACACGATGCAGGCGGCACCCTCAAGAGCTAATAATAATTGTTGCGTTTAGCGTCCCACAGACCCACGGTATGATAATGATAGAAACCGTAATGGAGGGCTCCCGAAGTTTCGACCACGTGGTGTTATAAAACTTAAATGTAAGCACACGGGCATCAAATTGCGGCCGCCGCGACCTGCGGGTTAGCAGTCAAGCACCATAACCACTAACCCCTAATAGGTATGAGAATTAGGCATTTAAGGTAAGACTACAGAAAATTCGGTGCCTATGTAAAATAGCGTAGACCAACTCGTTGAGACATAGATAATGTATGGGATGGAAAAGGACAGCTTAGAAAAAACTTGTGCTCTCAATCCAATTATGATTTCGAATACTCATTGAACAAAAGAAAAGAGACGCACGTCAAAACACCTCCTGTTAAGTGAATGCTTGTGCTGGTAAATCCAGCATCGGTATCGGTGGTGCTATATATCTGTACGAATCTTGTTTGTATAACAAACGAAACTTCGATAACGACACTACAGCGGCATCAGAATTTGTGCAAAAGACACCGCACGCATTGGAGTACGTGGCACAGGACAGTGGCTAAGAGCCAAGTGTCATAGCACTGACACAACTAAAAAAAAAAAGAAACCGTGAAAACAAAATGTCCTCTGGGCGTAGACGTTCACGCGTTTGTTTGTCAAGACGACGCGAGCGCCGCCATGTTACTCTGCTCCCTCAATAAGGACGCTCAGAGCTCATCGCCTGCCGTTGCTGGAAAACTCTGGCGAAAAGATAGAATAATGTCACTGTATTTAGCTTTAATCTGGTGGCTTAGTGGGAGCAGTATCGGCTTGAGAAGCGGAGTTCAACCAACGTTTATTGTTTGGCAGCGCGGTGTTGCGATCGCAGTATCTTGTATCTTAAGATACACGATACAGTCTTCAATGTATCGGAAATACAGATACTGATACACGTCTTTCGAGACGTATCGCGATACAGATACATGATACCCAAAGAGTATCTAAGATAGTATCGAAGATACATGTGTCTTCGATACTGCCCAGCACTGATCGTAGGTTATTAAAGGGGATTTCAATATCTGGCCACTCGTTAACCTGCGTTTCGTTTACGGATAGGTGAACATCGCTTTAGATCGAAAAAATAAAGTGCACGCAGTCTATTCCGTTTCCGCGAGATATTACGAAGAAAATCGAGGTTGACAACAGTGGTAGCGAAGATTGGAAATACTTCAAATGGGATTTCCACGTGCGCGTACTTCCACGAGATATTGCGAAGGAAATCGAGGCTGACAACAGTGGTAGCGAATATTCTAAACACTTCAAATGGGTTTTCCAGGTGCGCGTAGTTCTCCGCACGTATTCGCGAAGTGAGCTTTTGCCTAGATCTTTGCGAGGGAAGGTGCCAAACAGTTTCGATAAGGGGTGTTATTAATGGTAAAAGTGACCGACAAACGCTTACATGCAAATAGCTTCGCATGTCCAGGCCCTTGTTATAACAAGCTGGGGCTCGTATTGAAACAAACTGTGGTTTCTTCCTCCCCACGTCACCCGCCGCGGTGGTCTGTTGGTTATGGTGCTCGACTACTGACCCGAAGATCGCGCGATCGAATCCCGGCCGCGGCGGCCGCAATTTCGGTGGAGACGAAATGCTAGAGGACCGCTTACTTAAAAATCGGCGTATGTTAATGAACCCCAGGTGGCCAAAATTTGCGGAGCACTCCACTACCGCGTCCCTCATAATTATATCGTTGTTTTTGGGACGTGAAACCCCAACAAATATATTATTATTTATCGCCGCATTTCTGCAATATGCTCAAACGTAGTATTGTTTACCTCATTTAAACACTGCAACATCGTGATACAGGTACAGTTTTCAATAAACGCGCTCATATTGACATCTTGAAGCTGAAAGCACGTAAAGGAAAACGTACTTCAAGAGCGAGAGAATTTCGCACAAAACTGTTTCTCAGAGTGGTAATAATCACTCGCGAATTGTTACTTTGACGCTCGCATTCCCAACTATTAGCTTCTCATTTTTCGTGGCTGTTCTGAAGCAAACATTTCAAAACGAAATGCCTTATTGAGCAGGTTTCAAGGATACTTTCCTGTGCAGATTTTATAACACTCATCTTTGTCATCGTCTGCTTCTTCCTCCTCATTTTAATGTCATCATAATGATCATAATCATTTTCTTCTTCTTCATTATCGTCATCGTCGTGTACTTTTCATTCAGTATTATTAGTATCACCATTATCATTAACATCATTTCATTCATCAGTCACATAATTATAATGCCAGAGTGTGTGGGGAGCAGTCGCCAAACGTTCTGGGAACAACAGAAATGTTCGTCAGAGAGAGAGTGACTTCTAGAACAGCATGTGTCCTTACACATACAGTACGCTTCAGCACGAACGCCTCTTTGAAACATGTCCAATTATTTGCGATTTTCGGATTTCCTCGCACACCTTCATTCTCTGCATGCTTCAGTTGCGCGTTTCTTCACACGGAACTCACCCTAGCACTCAAGTATAGGCAGCTGTTTATCTACCCTACGCATTACGTCATCTTTCCAATTCCCTACCTTTCTCTTAACCCTTTCAGACGCTACCCATGAAGAACTGTCTGTAAATGTGTGAAATCGATATAACGTTATTTCAAGGCACTCAATAATTTATTGAAACAAACATAATGTCATATTATGTTAATTTATGTGTGTTATATTAACTAATGCTAATTTGGTTCTAAATAAACATATATTTATCCCGAAGTCATCCATGCTCCGTTTTGGCATAAATAGAATCAAATCGCAGGCGAGAAATACAGTACAACTTCATTTTTGGTTATGTTCATTTTGAGCAGAAAAAAAATGTGCTTTTCACATGGCTCGCAGGAAGCGGCACATCGAACGACTCGTCCAACGTGGTACTGCCTTTGGCAAAGGGATCATATGCAAGAGTACACTGCAAAATGAAGTTAAGTGAAGACAAGTTTATTATGGAGGAGGTTCAATTCATCCAAAGCTCGATACATCTCGCTCTTTCTTAGCCCCTAGTTGATACAAATGACAAAAACAAGATGTGTACACAATTCAATACATAGCGTATCAAAGGGTTAATATAATCCAATGTCTTCCTCAGCTCGGGGTATCGGCTGCATTAAACCGTCGAAATAACGTGACCCGTTCAATACGTTGAGTACCCTGACGCGACATCCTAGGGTGCGGGCAAACGTCAAATACTCCGAGAACTTTTGACGAGTTCGTGAGCGAGTTTGAAAATGATAAATACTATGAGAGATATTGAAGAGAGGGACAGGGTCTGTGTGTGAGCGTGTTGTGCTTCACAAAGAAACAATGACTGAAAGAAGTGCCTGCACTGAGCGCCTGCTGGAATTTATTCTTTTGAAGTATTGATTCAAAAGTCGCTCCCTGAAAAACCCCTCGAAACAACTGGGGTGTGAGCCGAGGCGATAAACTCGGAATCTTTCCCTAATGTAAACTGTCAAGCGAACGTTAGAAAAAAAGAAAAAGTCAACGCAACAGACTTCGATTTGACAGGTCTGGAATGCCTGCGCGCCGGGTACGTTCGCTGACAAACGGGTTAAATACGTTCGTAAACACGAAAAATTCGAGTTGCAAAATGTGAAATCTTTCACATAGAAGAGTCAATTGCGATAGAAAAAAATGTCAATAAGAAACGATGAAATACTTTACCAAACATCGGGGAAGGAAGCAACAGGGAAAAGAAGGCAAGCCGCAATGCAAAAAGAAAGTCAATCCCTGCACTGTAATCGACCCTACGACGTCATTCTGTTTGAGAGTACCGTCTCCTTCGGGAACCCCCGTCAGGGGACTGCGGCCGCTTTGATCTTGATGTGCATTGGATTTCGTTTTTGTACTCTAATCGGACATTCACATTGCCAGGGTGACCTCTTGCCTTGTTGATCTCTCTTTCCACGTACATCCAACTCCGTTCTTTCTGGCCATCTCCGCTCCTTCTCTACTGTAGGATAGTCAACTGAAGAGTTCCCATGGTTGACATCTGTATCTTTGTTTTTCCATCTCTGCATCTGTCTTTGCGCTTTCTCTCTTCAAAAGCTAGGCCACCGGTGTTGCGTCAGGCGCGCCACGAGAAGAAAGGTCGAATGGGAGAACGCCAACTTCACTTCGGGATGTCCCAAAACTCAATTGCTTCCTTCGAAGGACCCAGTTCAATATTGCGCACTCTTTGTTCACCGCTTGCGACACGTTGACATCGCCCATCCCCACAGGCCCGGTCTCCCAGCTCTCTCCTTCTGAAGTCCCGAAAGAAAGCGTCGTCGACTGATTGTACACCTTACTTGGAGGGTGGGTGCGATCACTTTGGTATTAGTAGTCCCTATGGAGACGGCCTTTTCCTCTTTACTTGTCAGTGCAATTGTAGGTGCCTTTTAGCTGTCTTCTTTTTCTTCATCTTCTTTAGATTTCGTTCGAGTTTCTCGAGTTGATTCCGGAGATGTCGAAGCGAGGTGTCCGTCCTGTGTTTGCCGTTTTGCTTCTTATAACTGTCGTTAAACTTCGGTTGTTGCAAAAACGAAGCATATACTTTTCGTGTCGGATCTTCCGAGGCGTCAGATTGCTTTGACAGAACAATAACTTCTACTGAGCAGCACGTCTATCTTGCGACGTGGGTTAGCTTACTCTTTACTTTGTAAAGTAAATATCTAGAAACAAGACAGAGATTGAGAGTGAGTTACAGAGAAGAAGGGAAAGGCAGAATCAACGAGGCTTACGCTCTACTCTGTGAGATGCATAGAGAGGCAGAGAAACAGAGGAGAGGGTAAGGCACTACCGTCCAGGTAAAGAGTAGAGAAAAGAAAGTCCTTTGAAACAGGAGAGCACGGGAATTGAATGTAGGGCTTGGTGGTTTTTTACGCAAGACGTTCTAATTGGTTATAGTGGAAAGCTGGGCAAGTTGGTTATCCACCATGACCGAGTTGGTTATGACTGCCTATGATGACGGCGGGGTTGGGCTGCGTTATGTGGTACCCCTCCTTCTGTACTTAAGAGACGAAGATTAGAAAATGTCTGTTATGAAAACGGAAAAATAATACGGCATTTATGAAGGAATAAAAGACAGAGAGATAAACTGATAGATCAAAATAAAAAAGTGGCAGGGTGTTCATTTATTTATTTATTTTATTTATTTATGCCATACCCACAGCGCCACATGGCATTACAGCATTTGTGTTTACTCTGACTTAAAAAAAAATGGCACAGGGGTACAAGCGGTGTGAAAAAAGACTGAAAATGAAGAAATAGTTAATAATATTATCTGGAGTTTTACATGCTAACACCATGGTGCCAAAACCATGCCAAAACCGTAATAGCGGACTCCGGAAATTTCGACCATCTGGTGTTCTTTAACGTGCACGGACATCGCACAGTACACGGGCCTCTAACATTTCGCCTCCATCGAAATGCGACCGCCGCGGAGCTGGTTAAATATGGACAAACGTTGGTTAGTGTTGCTACAGGATGGCTAGTGATGGCTTATTTCGTGTAAATGATGCTAAATTTTGGCTAGTCGTAACGACATTGTTTAAGGTTGGCTATGCATTTCAATAGCGCAAACATTTTCTTTCAATGGCCCCTAAACCACTCCAAGTGCAAAGACGAGACATCTCGCCTTCGCTACCCACTCTATCTTCTCGTCGCCACTCATTTCTTCAAAGAACACGTGCACTACGTCAGAACTAAGCGGAGAGCCTATCAGGATTTCGTACTTTTCGGGTACCTGCTGTTGCCTCCTCTTGCGCAGTCGAAAACGCACAAAACGAAGTGAGATCAGTTCATCGCACACGATAATCATGTGACACAATCCAGAACGGCCGTGCGACTGCATGGCAATGGAGGGCAAGAGAGAATTCACGAGTGATATCATTTGTATACGGACCGATTGATAGTTTATTTGTTCATGACGTCACGTGAATAGACTACGTGCGTCCCGAATCCTGCTGGAAAGACAGGAAACATCAAGAGAGAATAACGCGCTCGTTCTCTGCATATTAGGGGGTTGTTTAGGAGCCAAAACATTGAAAAAAAAAACTAAGTTGTTTGTCATTCAGTGACGCCATAAATTTTCTTACACTCACATATCTGTAGGCGTCGGGAAGTTCTGTTTGTTTGTCCGGCATTGACTTCAGCATCTAAGGCCTTTCGAGGCGATGTGTTAAAGAAATCGAACTTCAGATGCATGGAAGTTCTTCGGAATCGGATAGAAAGGCGGCGTTTCTCCGTACAGGCTTTGAATATTTTAAGCCTGAAGCCAAACAAACTAGTCAGCATAGCAAACAGCCTACAGGAATTCCTTCACAAGAACGCATCGATCTGTAAATGCATGTTTCTGGCAGCTTACGCTAGAATACGGTGGTACAAGCTCTAGGAACTTAGGGCAGTTATTTTTTATTGATTCTATTTTATTGATTTGCATTCGCAGCTTTGTCTTCGAGAGGCGGCTTTTCCGGGATTCGTGCTTAAATTTTGCGAGTTAGGCGCGCCTACATGCAAAAGACATTGTTATGCGAAACGCCAGCTCTGTTGAGACGTGTTCCATGACTTCTTCTTATTTATTTATTTTTTTTTTTTGCGTAGGAACTTGCTTTTTAGGTACGAAGACGTTGGGCTTCATGTGCAAGGGAAAATAAGTTAGAGGAGCATGCTTACGAAACACTCTGGTAAAAATTTCAGCTCGCCTAACTTTCTGGCATTGAAAAAAAAAGTCCAGTGCGGGTTTCCTTTTGGAAATAAGAGAGCATCGTGTGCGTCGCCAGCTCTTCCTGGAACAAACGCCGAAGTTTTCCTTCCTGTTACGTTAAAGGATTAGTGAAGTGTTCGATGCCTTGGATTCAAGCAGGGCGTAGCTAGAAGTCTTTCTTTCGTAGTGGGGAGGGGGAGGGGGTACTCCAAATGACTTCTAAAGCATGTGGTGAAAACAGTCTCCTGGACGCGGCAACATCTTTGGGCAATTATTCGTTGATAAAGTAGCATTGCAATCTGTTATTTGCTGTGTCCGTGTCATGTTCTTCCACTTCCTCAGTCCCAGTGGTCCAGTTGGATTTCTTTATAATTTGCTTATAAGAAGCAGTGAATATACAATGGAGACTAGCTTCCGTTTCTTTTCGTAAGTGTAATATTTATTTTAAAAATCCTGCAAAATAAAAGAAAAATATCCTAATGGTTTCGAAATATCTTGGGCACTCTTCGATAACAAAGCAAATGAAATCCGCGAGTAGTTCTTGACGTACGTCAGAGAGAGAGAGAGAGAAATCAATGATATTCCCAAAGATGTTAGCCTGTTTTATCACCTGGCTTTCTACTCCAGGTGCCGGGTGATGACTGTGATATCTAGAATGATCACATGTGCACAAAAATAATACGCACATTCAGAAACACACATATATACACAAAAGAGTTATTCATAAAGTTTCGTTAAGGCGAGTAGTCCAGAAAAACACCAACAGCGCGTTTGTGTTGCGCATCGCACAAACGCTGCTTTGCCACGGGACGAGAAGGTGCCTCAGCTTCAAGCTCAAGCCAAGTTGCATATGAAGTTCTGCCTTCAGATCCTGTTGTTCCGCATCGTAACGGGAATAGTCACGCAGGACGTGTTTTAAATCTTCCCGAGTGTTACATGTGGTGAACGTTGAAGAGTCCAACTGCTTAATCTTGCGCTTAAAGTAGTTCGTATAGGCAAATTCGAGTCTCAGTTGCTGAATGGATGTTTCATTTTGCTTGGTTAATCCTTGTGGCATATTAAAGTTACACAACGGGTCTATTCTGTACAGCGGTCCGTACTGGTTACTCGCGTCGCACCATATTGTTTGCTGTCGATGCCAGGTGAACGCAGGGGAACGTCTTTTGTTGAAAAAGGCACGCCAATTTTCTCCGATGTCGCGTCATGGGCGGCTCTGGCAGCGGCGTCAACACGAACATTCCTTTATATTACTATCTAGGGTTTTACGTCTCAAAACCACGATATGATTATGAGGGACGCCGTAGTGGAGGCTTCCAGAAAGTTTGACCATGTGGCGTTTTTTTAACATGCACTGACTTCGCACAGTACACGGGCCTCCCCTATTTCGCCCCCACCGAAATGTGACCGCCGCGGCCGAGATCGAACCCGCGACCTTCGAGACAGCAGCCGAGCACCGTAACCACTGATCCATCGCGGCGGACGATATTGTCTTGTATGCCGCACTGAGCTGGTAGCCACTACAGTGCACCATAGTGACATACGCGAACGCACAAAGACCAAAGGGAGACGGGTTGCACCCCGAAGTATGCTAAGACACTACCACGGCTGCCACCGTAGCCCGAGGGATTCTATAAAATATCTGTTAAGAGTTCCGATTTAAAGGATTCTCTAAAGTGGCCCCGCTTGAAAAGCCGGCAAAAGCAGCTTTGCCGTAAGCCCCAGGAGACTTTTCCTTGACAGCTGCACGATGACTCATGAAACGACTAAATGCATTGATAGGATCAAATACGGGATGCAGCTTAACTTCAAATATAGTTACGACACAGTTATAGTTAAGAATTCACATCGAAGGGCACTTAGTGGGTTTTCATTTTTTATTATCTGAGCCACACTTACGGAACATTCTCGAAGCATCTTCTAAAGCGTTCACTTCTAGCTTCATCGTTGTAATGCCACTTGGTTAGGATGACGACACAGCTGATGTCGGGGAGGGTAACCCAAGGAATGCTCCTGGGCCTAAGAAAGCCGAGATACAAGTACCACTACCAGACACCTAAGCCAAAGATTACTCTTGCCTACAATTTTTTTCATTGAATCTTTATAAAATTCAAGGAACGGCCGAGTGGAAAGACATAAATCGACAATTTCCACTTCACGTAGACACTTTCGGTTGCTCATTTATTTCTGAAGCATGACAGAATCAGCGCCGCGCAGCATCATTCTCCTCTCTCCCTTTTTTTTCAGGCTTTTTAACCTTGCTGTATGTTACATTCTAAGGCCTACTTGACTTGCCGGCGTGTAATATACGTCTGCAGTCTAGTATTCATTACGCTTGAGTCGTCCCCTATTAAGAAGAATCGATTAGGCGCCCCTGCAGTCGCTGTTTCACAGCTGATGCTAATGTAGGGTCTGTTTTCGTCCCATGATTCTTCTTCTCTCTCTCTTTCTCTTCTTCAGCAGTGTCAACTAGAGTGACTATACCACTCAAGCTACAAATTTTACCTCGGGCGACATGTCGAAAGGCGCGGTTCAGGAGAGTGCTGATAAGACTTGCAACGAAGAGGCGATGAGCTCAATAGAAAAAAAAGTGCAAAAGAAAGAGATAATAGCGCCCGTTCATTCAAGCGTGTCAGGGCCTACAAAAGTTTCGACTAAACCTGCAACAGTAATCGGCCGGCTAAATTACAGCGTTATATTTACGCCTTATCTCCCGGAGGCTCAGTACAATACAGTTACAGACAAAAGAAAAGAAAGCAAATAATTGACGGAGAGATTGACTCAGGGTTATCGACAGGTGATGTTGCAACACCGGGCTCGGCTCCCTTTCAATGGTACCACGTTTTCTTGTTTTTTCTTTCTTAATCTAGCTTCCTTTCGTCAGAGAGTGTAGGACACGATATATATATATATACATGATATAAAGGACAGTTACAATGAGGGCTTTCAGCGAACAGAGCATCCGGCTAGAAAATAAAAAAAATGGCTCGATTGAGTGACGCAAGCCTCACGAAGGCGAGAAGCTAATAGAATTCGTGGCGGTCGTCCAGCTTTCGGTGTAATCTCGCTGAGTCGCCCGCATCGGTGTGCGCTACCTTTTTTTTTTTTTCTTCATTGGATACTTGATTCGTGGCTGACTTTTCGATGACTCAAGCTCGACTCCGCGGCGCGCGTCTGTTTCATTTAGAGTCAGCCGCATGAGGGGCCGGTATCGATGTGCCCAGATATCAGGTGACGGCTAGCGCAAGAGTGTCGGCGTTTTTGTTTTGCGCAACGCGTGGGAGAAACAATTGCCCAGCCTTCGCGGATTCACTCAAAGCTGACTCGGCTGTGAAGCCATTTTGCCGAAAGGGGGGTCATTGCACGAACCGTTTAGAGATTAGAGGGAATCACTTTTCCTGAGAAGGATGCTTATAAAGATTAACGAACGGGATTCAGTCCGTAATTTCAGGACCGTTTCAGTCCGTGGTGCATGGCACACTCAGAAATAGAAACAGAAGGGAACGCTGAATACATTCACCATTTAGGCAGAGATGGGAGCGAGGAGCTCAATCTCAATGGTGTTTTGTAACGAGTTGAACGGAAATGAGACGCAAGTTTCAATGTAGAAATCGGTTGTATAAGGATTTTAAAAAAGAACGTTTATCATTTTCAGTGCGGTTGCGTTGCGTTGTAGAATCACTGGTGTTTTTTAAAAATGGGGCAGGCAGGTTTCGATGGTGGCGTAACCAAGCGTATGAGTGCATCGATTCTGACGTTTTTATCACGTTACCGGTGCTGAGGTGCGTCTGCTCGCGCATGCGCGTATGAATACTTTTCCCCATCTAGGCAGAGCTGGGAGCGAGTGGCTCAGTCTGAATGGCATTGTGCAACGCCTTTAACGGAAACCAGTCGCAAGGCAGAATATAGAAATGAGTTGTAAAAGGATGAAAAAAAAGAAGGTTTGTAGTTTTCAGTGTGGTGCATTACATTGTATAATCCCTGCTGTGCGCTGAAAATCAGGCTCGCCGATTTCGGATCTAGCGCAACTAAATATACCAGTGGACCAATTTTGACGATTTTATCACGTTAGAGATATTGAGATGTGTCTGCTCGTGCGCGTGCGTGTGATAGATAGATAGATAGATAGATAGATAGATAGATAGATAGATAGATAGATAGATAGATAGATAGATAGATAGATAGATAGATAGATAGATAGATAGATAGATAGATAGATAGATAGATAGACAGATAGACAGATAGACAGACAGACAGACAGACAGACAGACAGACAGACAGACAGACAGATAGATAGATAGATAGATAGATAGATAGATAGATAGATAGATAGATAGATAGATAGATAGATAGATAGATAGATAGATAGATAGATAGATAGATAGATAGATACGTATTCACGTACAAAACATTTTTTTTGCATACACACATACATGGTATAGGCAGCTTCACTTCTTGGCACTTCGCACTGAGAAAAGCGAAGCAGCAATTAACGTCTCCCGCCCACCAGTGCCGCAGGTAACATTCCAAGAAATTTTAGTCCCCCCGCGATGGTAAGCGATGCGTGCGCACGCTAGTCATTAAATCGAACAAGCCGCTCAACGTGCCAGAACGGGGGGATCTTGCAGGTACCGAAGGGCGTGTTGTCCTTGGAACACTTTTTGCTTAGGCCTTTTTTTGTTTTGTTTTCAGCACAAATGCGTAACGGTGCTTGCTGTGCCATTAGACACAGCTGCTTCTTGTGCTAGAGTGTGCCCTTCAGTTTGGGACCTGTTTGTTTAGGATCTTAGCCTGCTTGCACTTTTTGCTGCACCCACTGACAAGATAGTTACGGACGCATACACGCACAAAAAGAAAACCCGTAGCAAGTATTATTACGTGCTCCATGTACTTAGATTTATTACTTAAATATTTTTCTCTTGAAAGGCTAAAAGGTCCGACGTCTTACATGCGTGAAGACAGCATCGAAATATTTCAAAGCAATTAGAAGCGTTAATATGAAAGCTTAGGGTAAGGTTGCATAAATTGAAAAAGTGTATTATTACGGACTTGTTGGTACATAGTGAAATTTGAAAACAGCGCTAGGACGGGACACTGAATAGTAGCGGAATAATCAGGGCGACCAGACAGCGCCCGTTCTCTTCGCCTTTATTCTGTGTCCCGACCAAGCGCTGTTTTCACGAAGATTGCACCTAGTTCTCACGCTAAAGGCCGTGCGTGAACGCGCATTTCCAAACGTGCTTAAGTTGAGTAAGGCTCCCTTTTCAGGTCTGAACAGCGAACACGCTCGTTAGCATGTTAAGCACTTCAATGTAACCGGAGTTTCTGCGCTCTTATCAACGTTACGAAAGTCACTGCACGGGTGGTCACACCCCACGGATCGATATATGAGTTCAGGTGCATACGGAGAGCTATAATAAAAAAGACACGAGGGTCCTTTTTGAGCGTGTTACGTAACTATAACGATGTCGCCCTTAATAGGTTTAGCTCCGACGTTTCACGCATGATCAAATTGGGAATAAGGACTCGGGCACGGTATTTCGTGTTACGTAAATGTCGAGGCCTTTTTTTGCTCGAAGTCACAGGTCGTATTCCGTCCCCCTTTTGCGCTACTGATTACCTGACGCAATGCGTTACATTAGGAGGGATAAGGTTTGAGCGTGTTGGTTGTCGTCTTCTTGTCCTATGTTCGGTTCTGCGCTACGTATTCTGCTTTAACAATGCGCTGGTTCCTCGGATCACGGCCCGCCCTTTACATAAGTGACCTTTTCCGTTTGAACTGTCGTCCTCGTTAACCGATGCAGCGGCGGCCTTACCAGTTAACCCTCGCAAACGAAATCAACGTGTCAGGCTTCCTGAGCAGCCCGTATACGGATTAAATCTGTTCCCGGTACCAGCATGGGTTGCATTCCGGGCGGTGTTCGATGGTGCAACATGTGGGGGGCTCGGCTTACACTGGCGAGCCAGTCTCCGAACAATTACGTCCCGGATTTCCGTTTCTTAAAAGAATTCCTCTAACGCAGATAGTGTCCGTATTTGCGAAAGTCCTCATGTGTTTCTTCGAATCACCAAATGCCGCCGAAAAGCAGCGCGCACGAAGCAAGAAAAAAAACAACAAAATGTATAAAATTTTTAGGAAATCAATGGAAAGGTTTTTCCAGTGACTGAGCAGCCTCTCTGTGAAACTTCTGACGGGCAATTCCTATCATTACGTTAGCATTAAGAGTGTTGAAGGGAAAAAAAAATGTGGCGCAGCTTGTATTAGTTGCGCGAGGCTGGGTCAGAGCGGAGCCAACTTTTCGGCGGGAACGACGTCCCTCGATCAGTAATGCGAATTATACCGATAGTTCTGGCGGGAACGTATATACGATAATCGATTGAGGTAAGCGAATTGGTCTAAACATTATCAATTGATGATCTATCGGTATTAGCTTGATATCGATCGGCTATCGATCGATATTAAACGTCGTTCCAGCATCTAGTGACATTAGGCTTAGGTTTCGCGCCATTTCGAATGCAATATTGGTTATTGATTGATTATCAATCAGTATTTATTGGCTATCGATTGATTCAATTAAGCTCAATTAGGCTGGACCGACACCATATTTGTGTATGTAAGGTTAATTTGGCTACAACTCGACTTTTGTAGGTTATTGCTTGGTTATCGATCAATATTGATTGACTATCGATTGATTCAATTAAGCTCTGTTAGTATGGACCGATGCCACATTAGCATACGTAAGCGTAATTTGGCTACGACTCGAGCTTTGCAGGTTATTGATTGGTTGTAGATGAGTATTTATTTGCTATCAATTGGCTCTACCAAGCTCAACTGGGCTATACTGCGTTCACATTTGACATATCTGGACTAAAATTAGGTATAACTTGGTTTTCACAGGTTATATATCAGTTATCGATGAGTTGATTGCCTATCGATTGATACGACTGGCTTGACTAGGCTTAATTAGGCTGGACTAAGATCACATCGGTATAGCTTACCTCACATCGGTATAGCTTGGCTTTTCAGCCATTTGTAAACTGCTTTAAGTACTCTTTTTTTCCAAGAGTTGTCGGAAATTGGGGCAGCTTAGATGGCTCCTTGCGGGAAAGGCCAAATGAACAGTTTGTGGAAGAACTGCCGAACCACATTTCGTGATGCTTTAATGATGCCTTGTATGTCGAGTATCATGCATTGTAACTCGTGTCCCCTTTTCTGCTTTGTATGATTCAATGTTTTGTATGCTTGTGGTTCTATTTACTAACTCATGTACCCACTCCTGCTATGTCTCGTTCTATCGAGATAGCAGTATTTGTAAATAAATAAATAAATTAATTAACTGAGCCTCTCTTAACCGTGTTAAACTAAACTAAGCTATGTTTGGCGGAATTGGCGACGCTGGGTGGAGTTTTCTGTCTGCATGAAACGGCATAACGAGAAACTTAACAGCTGATCTATTAGAAAGGCGTGAGATTACGCGAAGCGTACGCCAATAGTATGCACCTTAACATGTTTTCTCGCAAATAAGGATACTCGGCTAATTCGGCTAGCGTTGGATATCGAGCTTAAAGAGGGTAATTATAGGTAATTAAAGGTAGGTTGGAGGACCTCGTCAGGTGTTAATGCTTTTTGTCCTCTTTTTTCCTAAATGGAACTTTGCACACTTGAATAAAAACCAGTTCAATAATTTCAACTTCATTGCCTTGATTTTTCGCTAAAGTTCCATCGAACTTTTTTTAATGTTTCGGCTATATTTTCAGAGAAATGAAATATGCGAAACTTCTTGAAATGCTTGGATTTTCGTAGAAGTAAATTAGTACAGACAAGATATCTTTTCGGATGAATAATATAGTGCATTGCGGTAACCGATTTTTTCACGTTAGCGGCGAGTTGGCCAATAGCGAAGAATGCGCTTTTTTTTTTCCTTTTCATCTTGCTTTTTGATAAATTTGTTACTTGACGCCATTCTGCGAACCTGCGCACTACTTTTCTTTGCGATGCATTTCATGCTTGTTTTTTTTTTCGTTCCAACGACCAAATGACATGTATCTACAGGTTTAGCCGAGCACTGGTACATTTCGATCGTAAACATGCTTCGCATTCACCGGGAATTCTCGGAAATCGCGAATAGAGTAGTACTTGACACCTGCCTGTTTACAGACCCGAAAAACTCGCTAAGTGCTACGCGTTACGGTAAAGACATCGCAAACATCGGAGCCCACCTCGCAGCCCTCGAAGGAGGTTGAAGATGAGCACAGAAAATCGTTTCCAGGCTGTTTGCTTAGCAGCGGCACAGCACTCAAAGAAAAAAAGTGGCATACTAGCGCTTACAGTGGCAAGCACCTCGGCAAGGATGGCAAACACGTGTTTTCGAGTGCATCGCCTCTTTTTGTTTTTTTTCTTCGACTGTTCACCTTTCAGAAGAAGGAAATCAGCTTTTCGAACGGCGAAAGGTCAGCGCGAGGTGCCTCGAGTTTTTTTTTTTTATTATTGTTATCATTTCATACTCGGTGTTTGTTTTAGTGGACAATCTTTTTTCCCAGTTATGCGGCACTAGTGGGCACTAGGGTATACCGTGCCCATTACCTGATAAAGCGAGTGGACCAATCGCGCTAATCGCGTCCTGCAGGACATAAAGGAAGTTTTTCCCATCCAATCCAATCCAATCCAATCCAATCGGTGGAGTTTTCACTTTTGCGGAGCTTTATGATTGCGAGTTATCGTTCAAATACATTCAGTCCACCTCGGCGATACAGCGGTTACGGCGATCGGCTGCTGACCCGAAGGTCGCGGTTTCGATCCCGGCCGCGGCGGTCGCATTTCGAGGGAGATGAAATGCTAGAGGCCAGTGTACTGTGCCATGTCAGTTCACGTTAAAGAACCCCAGATGGTCGAAATTTCCGGAGCCCTCCACTACGACATGCCTCGTAATCTTATAGTGATTTTGGCACGCAAAACCCCAGATATGATGATTATAATTAAAAGAAAAACCTGCCTTCCTCCTCCTGCACCCTTTTATCAACCGCAGCCAGTACGCACACACACAAAAAAAAAGGTGAGGAGAGGCGTTTACTGTTAAGCCCTCGAAATACAGTCTGCGAATTACAAGGAAATCAATGAAGCGCAGGCGCACATAGAAGGCTGGAAAACCTGAACAAAGAAACAAAGGAAGCAGAAGAAAAAACTCTAAGAAAAGAAAGAACGTAATATTTCACTGCTTGAATTCCCTTTTCCACCTTTTCGACTTGTTAAACAGCTCGCGGTGTTCGTGGAACTCGGTTGGGTAATCGGTATTCCATGTGAATTCCTGCACCTGGCGATGCTCAGTAACAGAAGGAGTCAATAGAAATTTAGGAGAGGAGAGTACAGAACGAGAGAGAAAGAGATAAAAAGGTGAGGAGGACCTTCTCGTGCCGCCGCTGCACATTCTGAGCCTGCGCTGTTTCGATTATGTCCCGCTGCTGGGACTGTCTTGAAACCGGCCACCTCACTTGAGATCACGCACATTTATTTCGAATTTTGGGCTATAGCCTGATCTTTTAATGCCGTATTGCGAAAAGAAAAGAAAAAGAAAAGGTACTGCTCTTATATTATCGGGGATCGCAGTTTTCCTTCACTTGAAACCTCCGTTTTTTTTTGCAAAAGATGTGATTTAATAAGCATGAGGCCTCATTCGACTTTAGATAGATAGATAGATAGATAGATAGATAGATAGATAGATAGATAGATAGATAGATAGATAGATAGATAGATAGATAGATAGATAGATAGATAGATAGATAGATAGATAGATAGATAGATAGATAGATAGATAGATAGATAGATAGATAGATAGATAGATAGATAGATAGATAGATAGATAGATAGATAGATAGATAGATAGATAGATAGATAGATAGATAGATAGATAGATAGATAGATAGATAGACCTATCTATCTATCTACCTAAACACTCAGAACGCAAGTGAAGCGTTCGGTGATCTCATCTGCAGATTCGCGAATGAGATCCAGATTGGTGCGGAACTGTAAACACCGCAACCAACTACATTGACTACTGCAGACGAAAAATAATAAAACAAAGCTATCCTAAAGGGCCCCTAAACCAGCTCTGAAACTGCAAAGAACGAGTGCGTTATTCTCTCTCGGCGCTTCCCGTTTGTTCGGCACATTTATGGGCGCCAGCAGTCCGTTCACGTGACGCCATGAGCAAAGAGTCACACCATCTCCAGCTAAAGGGGACCATGAGGCGATGCGAAGCAGCGTTTTGGCATGTCGAGCCCGCGCTTCAGAGGAGAGGAGGAGAGGGGGAGTGGAGAGGAGGTGTGTCGAGAGGACGTGCGCATGCGCAGTAAGAGTGGTCACGCCGCACACCACCGCCACCACCACGAACTCCGCCATAAGATGCTTCGCATCTAATAAGCTCTCGATTGCTCCATATACGAGGGATATCAGTTGTGAACTGTCTCCCACACTGCTTTGCCATGCAGTCGCACGCCCGTTCTGCCTCGTCTCGCATGATTACAATGCGTGATAAACTGATTTCACTTCATTTTGTGCGTTTTCGACTGCGCAAGCGGAGTTAACTGCGTGTAGGCGAAAAGCGCGAAATCGTGATAGGCTGAACGCTTAGTGCTGACATTGTGCACGTGTTTTTTCAAGAAATAACTGGCCAGCAGAAGATAGCCCCTGTAGGGAAGGTAGTGAAAACGAAAAAGAAATCACTCTCTCGTCTTTGAACTCGGAGTGCTTTAGGGGACCTTAAAGAGACACTGAAGCAAAACTCTGACTGACAACGTACGTTACGGTGTAACTAGAACTTCTGAAATATGACAGAAAAAGTGGGGTGGGTGTGAATGCAGGCGAGTGGGATGGCAAGGGCGTTTGTAGACTGCAGTCTGACGTGTTAGCGCGTTAAACCTACTTAGGAGGCTTCGAAATTCACGAGTCTTTCCGTTAGATCAAATTACGGAAGACGGCGCGCTAAGGAGCACTTGGTGCGCGGCATTAAGTTCGAAGCATGACAGGGAAGGAACGCGGTAAACAACTCTACAGACACGGAATAATCGAGCGATTATGGACGTATTGTATCTGCGGATGTTATTACCTCGGAGGCGGGGCCTGGGGACGGTAATTGTTCTCGGCGTCAGCTCGTTAGCATATCCTGTCTGGTTTGACCTAGGAGTGCATCTATAGAATGCGTGCACGTCTGAGGAGCTCTGAGTTCGTACTTTCAAGGTTAATGAGGATTGAAGATAGCAAACGACTCGACATGCGCGGGGTGATCAATTGAATGAGCTGTAGAAGTACTGCTTCACAGTATTGATCTTGACAATGTAGGGCACGTGGTGCAAACTTCTTACTTAAAGTTTACTTTGGTGGAGGTAGCGTCCCTGAGATTTCTGAGAACTTGTGCGTCCGTGTGCTGCGGTTCGTGACAGTAGACTGGTATTATCTGAAATGAACGCTTTGTCCTGTAGCCTCCCGCGCTTCCGATTAATGCCGTTTAGGTCATGCCGATTAGGTCAATGAATGTCTCTTCGACGAGAAAGATACGAAAAAATGTTGTGTCAATAAATGCCGGTAACGTAGTCTAAATTTCATCTGGTATCGGGTGCAAGCACGATGTCAAACTAACTGCTTTGTTAAGTTACTAACGCGGTTAATAATAACATCTGAGGTTTTACATCCCAAAACCACGATATGATTATGAACGACGCCGTAGTGGGGGGCTCCGGAAATTTCGACTATCTGGTATTCCTTAACGTGCCCTGTCATCGCGCAGCACACGGGCCTCTGGCATTTCGCCTCCATCGAAATGCGACCACCGCTGCCAGGATCGAACCCGCGACCTTCGGGTCAGCAGTCGAGCGCCATAACCACTAAACCAACCACGGCGGGTACAGTTGTGTCAATAAATGCCGGTAATATAGTCTAAATTAGATGCCGCATGGGGTCAAACTCATTGCTTTTTCACGGTGTCACGGTGTCAAACTCATTGCTTTGTTAAGGGCCTGAGCTGGTTGGTTCAAAGTGGGCCAAACCCTCTGGATTCCTAATGAAAAACTGGACCTGAAAAAAATGAAAGACCAGGAAAATTAATTCGAGAAGCGAAGAGGACTATGAAGAACATCAAAATATTTTTTACTGAAGAAATCAAAGCTATCTTTGGCATGGCGGCTATGTGGGCAACAAGTTGGTCGCGTCATAAATTCCGACTAGCAAAATCTAAATAAAAATGTCAAACGGTCTGTTATGTATTTGACTAAGACAACTTGAAGGCGAACGCAAACTCTTTTACATTTTCTTGTCTGACAATGCTTTGAACCTCCCCAGAATTCTCAGTGCCCCCGGGATCCGACCACATTTTACCAAGCGATGATGTCATCTGATGACGTCATCATGTGACGTCACAAATTTTAGCGAGCTGTGACGCCATGATGACGTCATAGGGTGACGTCATCACTTGATGATTTCTTTTTGCATCGCTCGCGTTGACGCCGATGGTCACTTTTTGCGTTTTATCAGGCATCTAAGGATTTCGCCTAATGAAATAGTTACACAGACATCGCATAGACATCGTTGGCCTCACTTGTGTCTGTTCTTGAAAAGTTCCGAAGTTTAAACACTACGTCACGTGGATCAAGTGCATTGTTTTAGGAGTTTGCTCGCCAAGCTTCTTATGCCCGCGCCATATCTGCTAGTTCTCATTGCTCCTGCTAGAGGCACAGCTGTGCTCTCTCCGGTGATTCAAGCGCGCTCAATAGATGGCGCGCCGCCGCACACAATGCTGCACACTCGGCGCGTGCTTTCGTTAGACAGGTGACCGCTAGAGGGCCGCGCCAATATACAGCGCTTGCTCTCGGCGCGCTTCCATTCTTTTCGCCAGGATCTCAATCAGTGCACTTCGCTACCGCTACTCCAGAAGCGGCGGCAGCGGCGAGCCTAAGCAGCGGGGTTGCTTGTCGCCGCTTGTAAATTAATAAACATTGTGTATATATTGTGAATATATATATAATAACGTGGTCACGTCTTTATATGACGACAGAGGAATTTGTACGGAGGATTCACGTTTACACGATCATCTCCGGGCAAGCTGCTCTAACATCATTCACTTCGTGGATATGGCGTGACTTTTTTTTTCTGTAAAAACAGAAGAGAATGAAAAAAGAGAACATCACTAAACATAAATCGAAACAAAGCTAAGGCTGTCCTCTTCTTTCCCCATTGCCTAAAAGAAGCAGACGGAGTTTTCATTATTGCAGTGGTTTGGTCGTTTTCCGATCAATTCCTAGCTTCGCGCTTTAATCAGTATACGTCTCTCTCTTGTTGTTGCAGGTGAGTGGATCGTTGGCTCCTTTACATCCAATCCTTGTGCTTGCTGTCGGGTGAGTCACGATGCGTCTGCATTCACATTTAGCCGCTGTAGCATGGCTGCCCAAGTACGGCGACAAGCACCGTGTTGTTAGAGTGATTCTCATGCAAAACATGCCCATTTCGCGAACGCAATTCACAATGCCTCTCTATTGTAAGTACTTTTTATTTCGATAGCAATTATATGGACAGTCTCGGCTGGAAAATGTCCGTCCCCGTCGCCGTCATGCACCGTATATGTATAAGTATGTATATATATATATAAAAGCCCCAAAGAAAAATAATTCAGAAAAATACTTTCGAAGCGCGGAATCGAACCAGGGACCTCTTGCTCCGCAGCGAGTGGCGCTATCCACTACGCCACGAAACGCAGGTCCTCCACGTAGCTAACGGCGAGCGTTATATACATACCCTTTACCGCAGGACGGACTCAGAGACGGCAGGCGATAATAAGCGTTTCTTCATTACCAGCGAGATGGCGCTAGCAGCACGACGGGCGCATTTAAAAGTCGTCGTCGAGCTCGCTCGCTTCTAATATTTGCGCAGCGAGAACATTGGCCTTCCGTTGTCTGCTCGCGCGGTTTTCTCGCAGGGAGGGGAAGAGGAATGTTTCACGCTTTCACCGTGATGTCCGCACTCATGTTACCGAGCGTACGAAAGTCACTCGAGCTGAAGGGACGCCGCTAAACGAACAAACAGAAGATGAGCGCGAACTTACAAGTGTCACAGCTCGACAGTTGAAGCACGCTAGTTTCCTTCGCTGCTTCGGCCGCCTTTGCAACAGGAACGCTGTTCAAACTGAGAGTATCCATTGGCGAGCCTCACTTCGTATAGCATTAATTTCTTGCTATCGCATTCATTGCTTCGCCCTTGCGGCGAAACTGTGACTTTTTTTTCGTTGTTAATCGCCTTAAGTAACGATATGTGGAGCATCAGGAGTGGCTCCAATTCGTTTCTCACAAACAAGTCCAACGTATGTGCGTCTTGCGACTGCGGGCCTCGATTCGCAGCCGTACAATCGACATCTTTCGGCGAGGTATTACAAAAACCGTGGCTATCTCTGCATTTTAATTAAACTTGAGGTGGAGCCGGTCGTGGTTTCAGAAAACTCGCCGTGTATGTACCCCAGAAAGCGGGTATGTGCCAAGCAGCTCCTAGCATACCATAGCCATGCGTTGTATAGTATAGCAAGAGAGTGGGAATGGGAAGTGCGGGTGAGAATGCAGGAAAGAAGGAGGGGAAAGGGTAAAGCATAGCATAGCCTTCGTATAGTATAGTTTAGCAATGGGATGGGAAAGGGAAGTGAAGGTGAGGAGGACTGATAATAGGGTGCGGAGGATGGAAAGAACGAGGGAAAGGAGTAGGTGAGAGGGTAAACCATAGCATAACCATGTGCAGTATAGCATATCAAGGGGTGTGAAGGAGAAGTATGTGCAAAGCAGCTCCTAGCACAGCATAGTCAGGCTTAGTGTAGTATACTACGTGGGTGGGAAAGGGAAGTGAGAGTGATGATGAGGGCAAGGAGGAGAGGAAGGCCGCCAGCTTAACTGTTTCCTCAGTCTTCGCGCCACTATTGCGTAGCTGCCCCAGTTCTTCTTGCATTGGTTAGTCGCCTTCAGTAATGATATGACGAGCATCAGGAGTGGCTCGAATTCGTTTCTCGCAGACAATTTCCAACGTATGCGCTTCCTGTGACTACAGGCCTTGATTCTCAGCCGCACAGGTGACACCTTTAGACGAGGTATAATGAACCGTGACTCTCCCTGCATTTTAGATTCGTGTAGCAGCGTAGGCACACGGAGAGATCTGCCCAGGCTGTTGTGAGCCTTCAGCGTTTCGAGCAGTTCATAGTTTACAAGTGGCAAGTTCCGGTTCGTTTATTTGACTCGTCAGCCCTTCTGACACTTGCAAAGGCAAACACTGCGTCAGTACTGGTGTCGTTCCATGAATCGACCGTCTGTGTTTGTCACCTTCTTCAAAAAGGCCGAACTCGCGTCTCGGGGCGGAGGCAAGGCCCTAAGGAAGCTGTCAGCACAACATCGTTTAGGAGATTGAAAGAACAAACATAAGCGCTCAGTGTTTATGTTTCTAAGAGATAAGTTAACGCGCGGTCACAACAGAGTCAATGTGAACGAGGCGTTGCAGTGGGACATTCCTGTTTTTAAGGCGAAAGCCTTAGATATCTACGTTTCGAGGTTGTGTTAAAGAAAGTATGGTCCACAAAAGAGATGAAATCTGAACATATTGCTTGCCCAGAATTTTGTTGCTAGATATAAAACTATGGCTAAACACAACCACCTTGTAGGTTTTAAGTAGCCCATATTTTACATGCATAAAGAGTTAACCTTAGAAGTGACTTGACTTGGTGCCGCATTCTTACCGCGTTCCTTTATATATATATATATATATATATATATATATATATATATATATATATATATATATATATATATATATATATATATATATATATATATTGTGGGCATTTATTATGCACATCTTCGTCGTGTATCATCACCATCGGTGTGGGTTGATCGTGCCTGTTCGCTGCCGGACCTTCGGGACAAATAAACGTCTGCCCTACCAAGACCTCATACGTGGTGGAGGTTGCTTCTGTGTCCCCCGTCCTCTACTCGTCCGCTCTACCTCCTGGAGCTTCGCTCAGGTCGCCGTTTGCGCCAGCTGTGCAGCAATATGTCACAGCACGAGCAGGTCGCTGCTGCTACCGTCCCCACTCTGGCACCGCAAGCCACGCCGTCACACGTCGTAAACAGCCCCCAGCGCGAACCTCATCTCTTCGCTGGTCTGCGCGGAGAAGACGTGGAGGACTGGCTGGACGATTCGAGCGTGTCAGTTCTGCTAATCGGTGGGACGACACGTACAACCTAACTCACGTCTCCTTCTACCTTACCGGTGTGGCGAAGACGTGGTTCTTCAACCACCTGATTGACATCCCCGACTGGGCTACCTTCAAAGAACAGCTGCGCCAAGTCTTTGGCACACCGGCCGTTCGGTCGGCTCTCGCCAAGAAAACCCTCGAGGCTGGGAAACAACATCTCGGTGAGTCGTACACGTCCTACATCGAGGATGTTCTTGCGCTCTGCCGACGTGTCAATCCATCAATGTCAGAGTCGGACAGGGTACGCCACATTCTCAAGGGCATTACAACTGTCGCATTCAATTCTCTTGCCATCAAGAATCCGGCTACCGTTGCTGAAGTTGTCACAACGTGTCAGCGCCTCGACGAACTTGAGTCTGTTCGCCTCCCACCGGACAGTGACGAAACTCGTTCTACAACGGACGCAGACCTACGAGACATGATAAGGGCAATGATACGTGACGAATTGCGATCCATGGGATTCTCAATGCCTACGCTGTGTCCCAGTCAGCCTTCCGGCACGGCCTTGCGTGATGTCATCAGGGAGGAGCTAGCGTCCTTGACTCACTCGGCGCACATTCAACCCGCTGCTTCTCGCCTCCTACCAACATTCGCGCAAGTTGCTGCCACACCTCTAGGGAACGCCAACTCGACGCTGCAGCCATCAACGTACGCGTCGGTTGCTGCCGCGCCCCCTGCGAGCTTCCCGTCACCGCCGGCTGAGCCCTCCTCTGCCAATCTGACTGCGCTATCACCCGGTGCCCCAAACCCTGCCTACTACCCGCCTTGGCGATCATCTCGCCCTACGTGCTACTATTGCGGCTATCGCGGCCACATCTCACGCTTTTGCCGCAAGCGCCAGCAAGATGAGCGTCGAGGATACGACATGTGCGTGACTTCCCCGGAGGAGCCTTTTACCAAGGCCGCCGTTATTCGTCACCTCCGCGTCGATCACCATCTCCGCCCGCATCGAGTGAAGTGCGCAATAGTTATCGGCCAACCAGACGCCGTTCACCTTCGCCCTTCCGTCGCTCCTCGTCTCCGCTTCGGCCTGCCTCCCTCACCTCTGACCACCGTCCGGAAAACTAAGCGATGCAGTTTTTGGAGGAAAAACTGCATTCACACACAGGACTCAAATTCCTCCAGCACGCCCTTGCAATATGATTTCTGTAATAGTTGAAGGAGTGCACATCGATGCCTTGGTGGACACTGGTGCTACACTCTAAAAACTGAAACTCCTGCAGTGAGAGTTATAGAGCTGTGTTACTCCCACAGATCTCATTATACTCTCTCTCAGGGAGGCGCTTTACTCTCTTTTGGCCAGGAGGAGTGAAAAGGCCTTTCACTCCTCCTGGCGAAAGAGAGTAAAGTGCCTGTTTCACTCCCGCATCCCACGAGAGAGTAAAAGGTTGTTTTACTCTCTTGCCATATAAAAGCTTGTTTCAGAGCTTGTTTTAGTCTTGCAACTCTCCAAATATAACGAGCTGTAAAGAAAATTTCGTGCAGTCTAATATCTTTGGCAGTAGCTCAATCGATGAAGTGACGGCGATAGATTCCTCGTCAACTTATCGCAACGAAAACCGCTGACATGCACAAAGAATCTGCGATCATAAATGTACGCGATTATACTCACACGTACGCACACTCTGAGTCAGGTCCTAGTTATTAACTGTCTAGAGGCGGCACGCCGCAGCGTACGCAATAAAATGCTGTGGACAGAAAGCACGAGAAAAAGAAGAAGAAAAAAAGGGGGGGGGGACCTTTAGTTTCGCCTTTAAAACGCGACAGCGGTATTCGTACACACGCATGGTCGCGCGCGCGCACACACACACACACACACACACACACACACACACACACACACACACACACACACACACACACACACACACACACACACACACACACACACACACACACACACACACACACACACACACACACACACACACACTATCGCCTTCTCAATCGCTAGCTTGCCTGCGCTTCTCGATGGAGACGTATACACAGTGCCGCAAGGAAAGCCAAAGTGCAAACGCCCTCTCTCTCTTTGCATCTACCTCGACTTTTCGCTCACGACCAACCAACGCGGCTTTTTCGCTCAGAACCAATGACGCCGACGCCGCCGACACCGGAATTTCTGCGAGACGAGCTCTTTGACGCTATCGCGTCCAAAAAAAAAAGATATATATAAACGCGACTTCCTTCAAGCAGCCGCTAAACGGGAGGGCTGTTACATGAGCCGCCGAGAGCAACACGATAACGCAACCTTACGACGCAGGCACGCAGGCGCGAGCGAGGAAAGACAAAATAAAAAAAAAACAGACAGACAGACACACACACACACACACACACACACACACACACACGCGCGCACCAGGAGAGGAGAAGCGTGCGTGCTCAAGTCGAAGTCTCGCCGTCGCCCGTCGCTGCCTTCGCCATTTTCTCCCGTTGCCCGGTCAGCCCGGTCATCGAAGTTTCCGAATTGCTCAGCTGTGCCGGCTGTGCGTGCCCGTGTCCTGTGTGTGCGCGACTCTGACCTCAACGCTGGACGTGAACGGCATTTAGCGACGGCAGTGCAACATCGCGTACTGTGAGCGTGTTCGTGTTGGTTTCATGATGGTCTGAAGACTCAAGCGTGCTTGCACCTTCGTGTATTCGTGTTCGGCCAGCACCTGGTTAGGCACAGTCGGAAATGCGAACGGTAAGTGGTGCTTCTGTGTTCTCAGTTTCGTGTCGCTCACGTGTGTAGTGCTGCACAGTGTGTCGCGTGGAAAGTACAATAAAAAGCAGAATGGAAAAGCATTAGGCGCACATACGTGTGATGCCTGATGCGCGTTTAAAAAGCTTTTGTGAAGGCACACGCTTCGCACGGCCAGTCTATCGAAGAGCGGGTACGCCTCAATGAAGACAATTTGTGCTATACAATTTCTTTGCTTGACATAAAGCATGAATGCGGCAGCGTGCTTTCAGAAAATATAAACAAGCGAGAGGCCGCGGTTATCACTCCGTCATGTGTGTATTAAGGCTAACTTTTGTTTTCAGTTGATATAGTTATTGTAGTTGTCAGCCTCGGTTGTACGATGGTTGCGGTGCTCGCTGCCGACCCGAAAGTCGCGGCTTCGATCTCGGCCGCGGCGGTAGCATTTCGGTGGAGGCGAAACGCTAAACGCCTGTGTACTCTGCGATGTCAGTGCACGTTAAAGAAAACAGATGGGCGAAACTTCAGGAGCCCTTCGTCGCGCCCTTCACTTTTTTAGAAAAACACCTATTTTCATAATTCATTTTCGGTAAAACACCCCCCTCCATCAGAATTTCGCTCCCCCCCCTTCCCCTGTGGCTACGGGCCTGGCGTACGCTATTCCAAATCTCCCTAATATTAGTAAGTGGGAATACTTTTCGATAACAATCTTGCATTGCGCACTTTGTTCGTCTCTAAGACAAAAAAAGAAACAGCATACCATATATAGGGTAATAACGTCATTAGGTTGGACTAGAACGAATAAATTATGCTGCAGAGATATGATTATGGCCATATTATGTGAAAGTTGTCTGCTAAGTGACAGCGTTTATGGTGAAGCACGTGCATTTTACGATATTGTCACTTAATCCGTGACAATTTTGTGACATAATTAGTGACATCTTGAACTTTCCTGAATTTCATGTGGATATTCTCATCGAGTTGAAGATGTGCGAGTTGTGCCAGGCTTATTCAGTCACATCAGTGCAAGTCAGCTCAATGCAATACTGATGGCAGAGGGACAATAATTAAAAAAATGTGACTCTCATAAGACTATTATGAAGCTTTGAAGCAAGGCTAAGCAGCCATTAAACATTATCACAGTTAAAAAAAAACTACTAATGTTCAGCAAGAACAGAACACCTTTCGTCATTTCTTATGGTTTACTTCTTTAAGTCATATGTAAGCTTCCTACCTTCATGCTTCTTGATGAATGTGAATATTGTGTTTAGTGCAGCACCAGAAGCAGTAGACAATGGCCCGCAGGTCACCAGATGACTCTATCGCAAATTCTCAAAGGATGTGCTGTTGTGCACCTACTCCTTGCTGCTGTATCATGCTTTGTTTTGAGCTCTTTCATTAGCATGATACACGGCAAACAACTTAATTTATCAGAAACTCCAATGCTGTGTTTTTGACGAAATGGTAGGTGTGGGGTGAACTTGAAACCACAAGTATTTGCTTTCTAGTCTCGCACAGGCAGTGAAATTTGTGGTTGGCTATAGGTTGGCTGTAGGTTATGAATGTTTGTGCAGTTGGCAACACTACACTACTGAACTTGATGTGTATATTTGTAAATGCTGCGACTTAAAATGAAGGAAGGAAAGAAAGAAATAGATGGGAAGACAGGCAGGTTAGCCACTTCTCAAACTGGCTGGCCATGCTATGCAAAGGAAGAGGGTACGAGGAATAAAGGATAATACAAAAGAAACTTTACAGAAAAAGAACAAAGCAGGAAAGAAGAGTATGATGCCTCGTAAAGTCTGTCTCTAAGCTCACTTTTGCGTAAGAAGCACAGCAGCACTTTCAATGCTAACATCAAACGGGAGCAGCAATAAAAAAGCTCTGGAATCTGTTTTTCCTGAGATTAAAAAAAAAACGCTTAATCTACACTGCCAGTTTTGTATTATGTACTGAATTAGTTCTTGGTGTTCGAGTGCATTAGGATAATAAATTTAGAGTTAAAAGATTGTTACATGCATGGACGTCTAACTGAATTTATGCCGGTTATCTGAATCAGGTATTGGTGTGCTTTACAGCTGTTTAGTGCAGCATGAAATAGTCACTGCAAAAAATCTGCACATTTTGTTTTTCTTTGCAGATGGTGCTCAAGATGGCACATGCAACGCTATGCAGCTGTGGACACCAGCAGCTTGATAAGAACTCTTGAAGCTCATCTGGATGCTTCACAGAACCTGGGTTGGTAGCAGTAATCTCGTTAGGAGAGAGTGATCAAATAGAATCCATTTCTGAATTGTGCAATGCATACCTGTGTTTAATGAAGCAAGTCATTGATACATTGGAAACATTGAGAGTATCACTATATTGAGTCCAATGTCATGGTAGCTCTTATCTCAGTCATCCGATACAGTATGCAGAATCTGCACCTGCACTCTGTCATGTCTATAACACTATATTTAATTTACAGTGGAGTGCCTCGATAATAGACACCTGTAGCATGATATTGACTGTATTGTGAGGGATTCATAGTGTTCCTGGCGAAGTGATCAGTACTTATATAACGGCAGTGCTAAGAAGACAAGGACAAGAAAGTGCACATCAAGAGCGCTTACTCACAACTGAAAGCTTTATTGCCTAAACTTGAACCTCGCCTATTACCCGCCAACTAGTTCACATTCCCGTTTTGCTTCAAACAGTCAGTATTGTGATGCATTACCTTAACAATGACGTGGCATATACATCGATATACATTGAAGCTCACTAGCGCATTGTTATTATGGTGTTTAACTTTATTTTTGTGTTTGGTAGTTTCAAAACCATTCACAATTTGCGACACAAATGTTAGTCCTGTTGTGAGTCACAACAGGACTAACATAGGATGGGCTGCATGCGCCTTGTGATTTAAGTTATCACTGTTAGGAAAATTTTTACATTCATTTCCACTTGATAGTTATATTAATTGCTTGTCTAGTTTGTGTTGGCTAGGGGAGATTTAAGGTAACAGCAAGCAGTAAGCAGCATATAAAATTTTCAGTATGCACGCATTTCATAGTTGGCAGAAGTAGGATGGTGCAGTGCTTACAGGCAGGTGCTATGTGCACAGCTGGTTTAGTCCGAAGTGCTGTGAGAAAGACAACATCTAGATGTTGCTTTGGCATAAACAGAGCTTTATGTTTAAATGTAAATTAAAAAATTGAGGCTGTCCACTGTGGCATGCCTCATAAGTACTATATATCTATATTTGTCCCGTCTAGCCTAGGATTTTAAATAATTTATTTGGGAGAACTTGCACTAAGTTTTGAGGATAAATGAATTATTTTTGTAATAGGAGTTGCCTCCACAAAACAACAAGCAACACTGCACACTAGCTATTGTACCTTGTTCTTTTGCTAGGTGTATAAAAACATGGCAGCAAAACATGGACAAGCAATTGAGCCTCGTCTTTCTGTATTATAATGCTGCGTCTTTCTAGATATTACAAGAATGAAAGTGTGCTGCACACTCTACATATCTCACAAGAAAATACTTGGCAGCTTCTTAATTTTGTATTTTTCTGTTTTTTTGGAAAAGTCTGCAGTAAGAGAAGACAAGTGGGTATTTTGTATGGATGCAGAAAGCTTAAGACTTCTTTGCTTGATATCTTTTTCAGGAAGACTGAACACTTTTGGCAAAGCAGCAACAGTCCTGGCCCACCTGTTTGTCTACAAGACGGTCTCTTCTGGTAGATTCCACGAAAGATCGAAAAAGGGTGTATATTTGATGTTTCCGATTTTCCTGATAATTTTGTATGTTGTGCACATATGACTGCACAGCACAAAATCGCAGTTTGTTTTCAAATAAAAATTTTTTTCAACACAGAAAAATTCGACAAGTGTCGCCGGTTGACGACGACCATTTTACGAAGAGTGCGTTTTCGTAAATTCGCAATCATGCTGGCAGCCACTGAAGCTATATATTACAAATATCTTTCTTTTTGGCGGAAGTAGAAGTAAGGAGAAAATAGCTCTTATCATTTCATGGAATTCTGAGTAAATTATGTATTTTTAAAAATTCACGAAAAACGCTGCGTTTTTGAAAATCAGTCAAATTTGGGACGCTATGGCTACTTCTGTGAACATCTTAGCTTGTTCATATTTGCAGTATGAATAGGCCTTTATGTGAGTAATGAACCTCTGCATTTGTATTTCTCTAATAATTTTCAAAGTAGTAAATTTTCATGCTCGAAACACCAAAAAGAGAAAAGTGCTCCTCCATTCAAAAATCTATAATAAAAAAAACCCAATCTCAATTTTGTTCAAAGTCCCCCAAAATGTTCTCAAAGGACTGCAGAATGATATTATGAAAAAACATGTTGCATCATTTTTATTACAACAAAAGCAGAAAATATCAAACATTGTGTTTCCAGAGCGTGGTGGCTACTGCGCAAAGGACATCTCTAGTAACAAGAAAATACAGTAACACGTCTTTTTTTCTTTTCTGAGCTTCGCTAAACAACAGTAATGATATATGGTCGGAAATTGGGAACTGTTTTGTAAAGAAAAAGACCGTTCCAATTAAATGCATTCGCGTGGTTTGCGACTTTACGCCAGTATTAGACATCCCTCAGTCCACAGTATGCACTTTCAGTTGTAGCCTCCTTTTCTTTCATCTATTTCAGTTGAGTATAATTCATATCTTGAGTGCTAAGGAACGCATTCCCTCCATGCGTCTCTTATGATGATGTGCTGTGCCAGAGTTGAGAGATTGGTATAAAAGCCAAGGTCTCTTCATGAACGGAAATCAATTTCTGGAGAGCGGTCGCCAAGAGGTGTGGTTTTTCTTGGCCCAAATGTGTACGTTGTCAAACCTTATCTGATCAATGCAGAGTTTAAAAAGAATCGATTACGTGAAGATTGGTGGCAGCAGTTTTGGCCACGGACAAAACACTTTTTGTTTGCATTGCATCTGCTTTGTTTTGCATCTCCTTGTATGTCTTGAAGCAGTGCTGGCAGATCTGGTTTCCCTCTTGAATTGAGCGCGCATCCTGCTTCATGACCCTCCGCAAAAGAGTCTCGATCCGATATCTTCTACGTAACGAAAATTCTGCTGCAGCGGAATTTTCTTTTTGTGCACCATGAGGCAGTCCGTACAAAATCTCGGCCATGGCTATAACGCCTACCCATAGCCACCTTCAGAGCGTAGGATAGTGATCGCATCAAAGTGAAGCACAATTTGGATGCTTAACTTCTATCTCAGGTGGTGTTTGGCTGACTGGCACAGCCGTGCTCGTTGCTGTCGTCTGCTCAGGCGGGCGTCTATCGCGCCGCCCTTTGCACCAGTCCGCCTAACGCATGCTACTCCGTTTACACGAGTGCTTGTAGCGCGGGCCACTCGATCCGCCACACGATCCGCACGGTGCGGATCCAGAGACCGGGCGGGAGAGCGACGAGCGGTAAAAAATGTATCGTGTAACCAACGCAATCGACACCCCAGCTTTTTCTCGTGCATAGCGACAAAGCCTGGCAAACAATGTGTGGCTGCTGTGCCTAGGTTGCACTGCGGTACTCGCCGTTCACCACTGCCGCCATTTGCGATTTCTCACATTCTTACAATGCATGATCGACTCAGCTACACATATTTCGCGTTTAGCTTCGTTACTTTTATATAAGCGCATTTACTAAAAAAAAATTATCCAGAGGAATGAAAATGTCCGTGCTGCCCGTCGACGAGGAATGTAAGTGGTGTCGCAAATGCATTTAATTGGAACGATCTTTTTTTTCTTTACAAAACAGTTCCCACTTTCCAACAATAGATCATTACTGCTGTTTAGCGAAGCTCAGAGAAGAAAAAAGACGTGTTACTGTATTTTCTTGTTACTAGAGATGTCCTTTACGCAGTGGCCACCACGCTCTGGAAACACAATGTTCGACATTTTCTGCTTTTGTTCTAATAAAAATGATGCAACATGTTTTTTCATAATATCATTCTGCAGTCCTTTGAGAACATTTTGGGGGACTTTGAACAAAATTGAGGTTGGGTTTTTTTTATTATAGATTTTTTAATGGAGGAGCACTTTTCTCTTTTTGGTGTTTCGAGCATGAAAATTTACTACTTTGAAAATTATTAGAGAAATACAAATGCAGAGGTTCATTACTCACATAAAGGCCTATTCATACTGCAAATATGAACAAGCTAAGATGTTCACAGAGGTAGCCATAGCGTCCCAAATTTGACTGATTTTCAAAAACGCAGCGTTTTTCGTGAATTTTTAAAAATACATAATTTACTCAGAATTCCATGAAATGATAAGAGCTATTTCCTCTTTACTTCTACTTCCGCCAAAAAGAAAGATATTTGTAATATATAGCTTCAGTGGCTGCCAGCATGATTGCGAATTTACGAAAACGCACTCTTCGTAAAATGGTCGTCGTCAACCGGCGACACTTGTCGAATTTTGCTGTGTTGAAAAAAATTTTTATTTGAAAACGAACTGCGATTTCGTGCTGTGCAATCATATGTGCACAACATACAAAATTATCAGGAAAATCGGAAACATCAAATATACACCCTTTTTCGATCTTTCGTGGAATCGACCTTCTGTGAACACTCCTGTGCCTTACAGTATACTATACTGATGATCTTGTACATCTCTCAGTATTTAGGATTGTCAGCACTTGGACTGCTGCACTGTGTTATGCACGGTGCTGAGTCCAAACTTTCCAATAACAGTATGCATTTGAAAATTTTACATGGCTTGAAAAGATGCTGAATGTAAACTCATTTAATTTACTAAGCATGGTTCTTTACTGTTTTACAGCCGTTATTTATTCCCTGGTCAATTTTTATTCAACCTCATGGCATGTCCTGTCCTTGGCTCTAATGTGCCAAGCCACCACCAGTATTGATGGGCAATTTTTAATTCAAAGCATGTTATTGCCTAACTCCGAGGTAACTTTCCTGTCACGGTATTCGCGGATTCATTTTCAATGTGGCACTTCTGCATGAGCCATAAATTGAGCTGTTGAAGGTGACGAGGAACCAATTTTCCGGTCGCATTTCATCGCACTAGCGGGCATGTAAATATTGTAACCATTGGTCTACTATTTATGCATAATAATGCGGGTGAATAGGGTTGCGAAATAATGCCATGTTCCCAAGCTTAACTTTATAAATTTACATTATTTCTTAAAAATATGTGAATAAAGGCGACTGTGTTTACAAACCTTGGCAGATGGATCTATGGTCGACACCACAGGTCTTTATACAAAACATTGAACTGCACAATCATGCGTAACATGTTTTCATGCCTGAGGGCAAACTAATGCTATATATAAGAAAAATGGTACACCACCATGCCTAATTGTTGCAAGCCTTTATTACTTATCGAGTTGCCTTCATGTGTAAGCAGACACCAAGTTCTCTGTGCATCAGAGGCATAGGCAGAAATTTTTTTCGGGGGGGGGGGGGTCGTCTCCTTGATTTGAAGTGGGAGCCGAGCAGGCAGATGTGTTCAGTTGTCATTTTGGGCTCTGTATGCCATAGCAAAAAAAAATTTCGAGGGGGGGGGGGGCGAGGGATGCCCGGCGGTGTGCCCCCCTGGCTATGCCACTGCTGTGCATGCCATCTCTTTGGATTGTACTTGCATACTGGCATTTCGAAGTGTATGTGTCTTGCTTTGTGATGAATTTTCGAACTATACTTTCATAATATTTTACTGCTGTGAATTAGTGCTCAGGTTGCATTGTGTATGTTGTTTCATCTCTTCAATAATGAGCATAGGTTCTGTGGTAGATGAAAATGTATAATTTACATTGACATTGTGAATGTTATTGTTTTGATTCTAATAAAGTGCTACAACCAGCATTTATTGTATCATTTGAAGTTTTAAGAATTTGTAATGCATTCAAACAAAAAAGTCCTTGTACATGTAAAAGAAATTGTTCAGGCTCTGATATATAGGTCGTGGTTCTCAGCCATGGATGTTTTGGAGACCCCTTGTGGACTGGTGGAAGTGATGAGGGACCCCTTGCAGTGAGAAGTAAGGAGGGGGGGGGTGAGGGCTTATAAATTAGCACAACATGCAGCGTGAAACAGGTGCCTTGCGTTTCTCCGTGGCAAAGAATGGTCAAACTAAAGTGCCACGCCAATTCAATCTCAACAGCTTGTCACTAAGTTGTGCGATCTGCCGCCACATTTCAGCTGTTTCTCGCTACGCTTTCTCTTCAAATATGCAAGCCTGGAAAAACACATGTGGTAGAAAATTGCAGTAAAAGCTTTACAGCCATCTCATGGAAAGCATAAGTCAGCTCTGCCGCAATGCATAACCGTTATGCGGTGAAGCAAAACAAAAAATAGTGGGGGCCGCTGTCATTGGACATATTGTTTCTTCAAAAAAGGCGTATTTTCTTTTTTGTTCGAAGATGCGTTTCGCGGACCCCCAGAAATGGCTTCGCTGACCCCCCCCCCCTTCCCGCTTTAGAACCACTGCATGCTATAGATAATGCTTGCGTTACCAGATGGGTTTAATGATTCTTACAAAACATCGTGCAAATAAGCGACAGGCAGTAAACGGAAACAGATCAACTGTGATCGAACATTGATGGGTTGATCATTTATCAATGGTCGCATAATTTGTAGATTTGGAATCAACTACAGGTACACGAGGTAGTAGGAGTGCACATGGCACCCACTTTTTTCAGTTTTTATTTATCTGCTGCACTCATGTTCGTGCTATGTGTAATCCTGAATCACGAAAAAGTCAAGTTGTGTCCTACCGTGACAAAAATATTCTAATTAAAATGACACCTTATTTTCTGAAGAACAGCTGTTTCACTGAGGCATACAATGCCTTTTTTTTTATAGGTACTGCACAATCTCTTCAGGAGTAGTGCCAACTACACGCGGACGTTCGCAATACAGAGGCGCAACAGTATTATCTTTTCTATTTTAAGGGAGACATGTCACTCGCGAATTAATGGACATCGTGCTTAACCTTGGTGGACGCCTTCGACATACATTTGAACGACGGCGTGATACAGAAGAGTAAGGGTTACTTAGTAAAAGGTAGCTAGTCTCCGAGTATAAAAGCAAATAAATACTGACTATGACTAATTCAGAAGCACTGTATGTCGTGCTTCAACGCGCGTAAGTGCTCATCACGCAAATATTCGTCTAACTGCTCAGAGGTGCCGCTGACCCTGCGTGCAGATCGCAACAGCACCTACACGCGCAATAAATGCACATGCTTGTATAGTTGTACGCTAAAATACCCTTGGAACTCTGACATCGACGTATGTAACAAAAATATGCGACATATGATGGTCTTCGAACAGCTGAGAACGCACTGCCGACACTTGCAGCTCGCGGCAAAAATAACTAAAACTGCTCCCACAGCACACGCTCGTAGAATACACATACGTGAGTTTCGCTATCTAAAGGTACTTTTCACGCCGGTATGGGCAAATTTTTGGGCGAGCGAGACATCCACGATGTATGGTGAACACACAAAAAACACACGTTTATCATTTCTCTTGCGGCACGACAAACGACGAACAGAAGTCGGAGCTGAAGGTGCTAACGGTGGCCTTCGTGAGTTCATGGCGCCGCGCTATTTACTAACCTAATCCACGCGCAAACACACGCCGATGATGCAAAAAAAGAAGTAGCAAGCTCCGCCCTCTCGTTGCAAACCACTTGGTAAATATATAAGGCCGTGAAAAGTCAACGAAGCACGCGGTGGCTCTGTGGCGTAGTAGTTAGAGTGTCTGCTTTCGGTGCTTGTGGTCATGAGTTCGATTCCGGTGTCGTGTGCGATTTGTATGTGTTGTCATATGTGCGTGTTTACATTGATGTCCATTTTCTAATTACCCCTAGAGATAAGCATTGCAGGAATTATTCCGTGAAACGTTGTTAGTGTGCCAAAATTTTTCTTTTTCGCAGCCGCTTTGTGTGCCGTAGCTGCCGCCACGTCAAGTTGCGCCATCTATGGAGGATAAAAACAACTAACCGATACATAATGTATGACCTTCGAGATTCCGGGATTGTCGCTCGCTAAGCCTGCATCGTTGATTATTTGCGTATGGCTCTCGAAAATGGTGCCGAATCGACACGAATACCTTGCTGTCGAAGCTTCAGGACGTGAACCTAAAGCAAATAAAAGCATCAGTTCGGAGATAACGAGCGACAGAGCGCGCGACGACCACTTGATAGATTCGAGGTGGACGGCAATCGCTTTGAGCGGCGCGGCCATGTTTACCGGGCGTGCGTATGCGCAGTTCACACCCGGTATTCCGGTGCCGGACAGACTAAAATCCTCTAATGTATGCGGTTCGGTTGCGAGCGCTCTACGTGTTTTGGTTGCGTGAATGTGTGCGCGTATGAATGTGCCATTTTCTGTGCTCGATTAATTTTATTTCAAAGCTGTTTCAACGTGATAGCTTTACTCCCTCGGAGGAGTGCTTTCACTCTATCGCAGACGGAGTGCTGTACTCCATGAGGAGGCGTTGAATCACTCCCTGTCTAGAGGGAGTTGTTTCACCCCGGAAAAGGGAGTGCCCAGCGGGACAAGCCAAAACTCTCACAAAGGGAGTGCCCCGATGCCCTTTCTTCTAAGAGTGTACGTTTTCTGTTCTTCGTGCTGATTTGTGTGCCCGTCTCAGGAAAGTGATGACGCCTTACGATGGACCTACACTGGTTGCAGCCCAGGGGAACACAATTCGCCCTTCCGCTCTGTGTACTGCCCGCGTGCTAATCGATGACATTCTTCACCACATAGAGTTCGCTGTGCTGTACCCGTGGTCTCACCAACTCATTTTAGGATGGGATTTTCTGTCGTCTGCTTCCGCGGCTATTTGTTGTGGCCAACGTGTCGTCCACCTTACCGGCACAGACTACTCGCTCGGCGACGACATCTACAAGCCACTTCGCCTCGTCGCTGCTACAGATACCGAGCTGCCACCACGTGAACAGCGAATCGTAACGGTCGTGTCCAACGACGTCGACTCTGGTGACGTATTGGTCACCCCGTCACCCCGCTGCCTTAGTAAAGGCATAGCTCTTGCATCGGGTGTCGTTCGCTTCCACAATGGTTCAGCTCTCGTCGCCGCCACGAACGCAACATCGGAAAAGATTTTACTTCCGCGGGGCACCACGGTAGCCTGCGTTGCCGATCCGGAGCCTGTATGCGTCGTGCCTCTTACGCCTGTCTGCTCCAAAGGCCACTCTACTGCTGATCGTACTTCTTCCTCCGCCCTTACAGCAGTCATCAGCAGTGACTTGACAGATTCGCAGAAGCAGCAGCTGGTTGCTTTGTTGAACAAGCACGCAACCTCTTTCGATGCCTATTCGTCCACCTTGGGCCAAACTACCGCTGCAGCACATCGCATTCAGACCGACGGAACGTCGATTGTGCACCGCCGCCCGTACCGCGTGTCTCTAGCCGAGCGAAAAATCATCGAAGAAAACGTAGCCGACATGCTGCAACGGGACATAATCCGCCCCTCAGCCAGCCCTTGGTCGTCTCCCGTTGTTCTGGTGCGGAAAAAAGATGGTTCCGTACGCTTTTGCGTAGATTACCGGGCGCTCAATAAGATCACTAGGAAGGACGTATACCCTATGCCACGGATTGACGACGCTCTTGATTCCTTACAAGGTGCGGAATACTTTTCGAGCCTCGACTTGCGTTCCGGCTACTGGCAAATCCCCATGCACGAAGATGACAAAGAAAAAACAGCGTTTGCCACTCCGGACGGCCTATATGAGTTCAACGTGATGCCTTTCGGGCTATGCAACGCACCCGCGACTTTTGAGCGTATGATTGACACCGTGCTGCGTGGCCTGAAATGGAAGACTTGCTGTGCTACCTAGACGACATTGTTGTCTTTTCATCAACGTTTTCTCAACACCTACAACGCTTGGATGAAGTTCTGACGTGCCTTGCGGGCGCTGGTCTTCAAATTAACACCAAGAAATGCCGTTTCGCCAGCAAGTCCATTAAAGTCCTCGGTCATGTCGTGAGCAAGGACGGAATACGCCCTGACCCCGACAAAACCGCTGCGGTGCTTCGCTTTCCTCGCCCTGAGAAGCCTAAAGACTTGCGAAGTTTCCTTGGCCTCGCGTCTTACTTTCGTCGATTTATACGAAACTTTGCCTCCATAGCTGCACCACTACACAAGCTACTTGTCTCCGGTACGCCCTTTGAGTGGTCTCAGGAATGTGAATCGGCTTTTGACATGTTGAAGGATGCCCTCACGACCGATCCTGTTCTTTCCCATTTTGACGAAGCCGCTCCGACTCTCCTGCACACAGACGCTAGCGGCCGCGGTTTAGGCGCCGTTCTTCTGCAGCGCGACAACTCTTCGCGAGAGCGAGTCGTTGCATACGCCAGCCGCGTATTCTCTGCAGCCGAGAGGAACTACACGATCACCGAGCAGGAATGTCTGGCCGTCATCTGGTCGGTGCAGAAGTTTCGTCCCTATCTGCACGGCCGTCATTTTACTATTGTTAGTGACCACCACGCGTTATGCTGGCTTTCCACACTCAAGAACTTATCGGGACGCCTCGGTCGCTGGATTCTGCGTCTTCAGGAGTATGAGTTCGATATCATCTACAAGTGTGGCAAAAAACATCAAGACGCCGACGCTCTTTCTCGCTGCCCGCTACCTACGGCCCCGCTCGGCGCTTCCGCAACCGCTTCGCCCACTTTTACATCGGTCCCCTCCCTGGCCTCTATAGACCACCTGCCTCCGGACAACGACCAAGAATTTGCCTCTCGCCAGCTAGCTGACCCGTACTGTCGACGGATCATGGGCCATCTCTCTGGAACTTCCTGTCCGCTTAACGCGCGGCTACGTCGCCAACTCTCGCAATTTAAGCTCGACAACTCCGTGCTGTACCGCCGAATTTACCATCCTGACGGTCAGCGCTGGGTGGCCGTTCTACCTCGCTCTCTCCGCTCTCACGTCCTCACAGCCTTCCACGATGATCCGACTGCAGGTCATCTCGGTTTTCATAAAACCTACGACCGCCTTAGAAGTCGTTTTTATTGGCCTGGCATTACTACTAGCGTAGCCAGGTACGTCGGGTCTTGCACTATCTGTCAAATTCGAAAACTCCCAACATCTGGTCCTGCCGGTAAACTGCAGCCTCTTCCGTGTCCCGCGAGACCATTTGAAGTTGTAGGTGTCGATCTTTTCGGCCCCCTTCCAGTCACTGCCGCCGGCAAACGATGGATCGTGACAGCTGTGGACCATTTGACCCGCTACGCTGAGACATCTTCTGTGGCTACTGGTTCTGCTCTGAAGTTGCCGATTTCGTTCTCCAAGCCATTATACTGCGCCATGGCGCTCCACGTGTTCTGATCAGTGACCGTGGAAAGGCATTCCTCTCTCAACTATTGAACGAACTTCTCCGATCCTCCGGCACCACTCACAAGACCGCTTCCAGCTACCATCCTCAGACTAACGGCCTGACCGAGCGATTCCATCGCACCCTTGCCGATATGATCTCCGCTTATATTCAACCAGACCACAAAAACTGGGACGCGATTTTACCATTCGTCACTTTCGCCTATAACACAGCCATTCAGCGGACAACCGGCTATTCACCGTTTTACCTGGTTTACGGACGTTCCCCTACTTCCCTTCTGGACGTTTCTTTCTTTAACTCCAACGTAAATCCGTCGCCATCCTCTGCCGAGGAATACGTTTCACGACTCGCCCAGTGCCGCCAGCGTGCTCGCCTGAATACCGAAGCCAGACAGCAAGACAGGAAAATTGTTTATGATGAAGCGCATCGTGCTGTCTCTTTCCGACCCGGTGACGAGGTCCTGCTCTTGACGCCTCTTCGCACACCTGGTTTGTGTGAGAAGTTTCAGCCTCGGTTTATCGGGCCGTACACAGTTCTGGAACAGACTTCTCCTGTGAATTATCGCGTGACGCCACTTGTAAACCCAGCAGACCGCCGTTACCGTACTACCGAGATTGTCCATGTCTCCCGCATCAAGCTCTTCATACGACGTTCCTCCTCTCCTTGACCTGCAGCGGCCAGGCTGGCCGCTTTCACGTGGGGGGAATTAGTGTGGGCATTTATTATGCACATCTTCTTCATGTGTACATTATCACCATCATGATGCATTTGGTTATGCATCCTCATCTTCGTCATGTATCATCACCATCAGTGTGGGTTGATCGTGCCTGTTCGCTGCCGGACCTTCGGGACAAATAAACGTCTACCCTACCAAGACCTCATAATATATATATATATATATATATATATATATATATATATATATATATATATATATATATATATATATATATATATATATATATATATATATATATATATATATATATACGGAGTAGCTGCGAGATTCCTCGCTATGCAAACTAGCAGGATACACGGCAGCTTAGGCGAACAAAGTAATGCCTCTCTTCCGTTCTCATATACAAGCACAGAGACACACACCCTGGCCGACATACAACGCATGCGCGAGACGGTCCTAAGAGCGTAGGCGGTAGGACAGAACGTTGGCCAGGAAGCAGGGCAGGGGCGGGAAAGTTGTGGAAGAGGAAATGAAAACGGGGGGGGGGGGGGCGGGGAGAGACAGATGGAACACCCAAAACACGAGAAGGAGGTTGGCATCCCTTTCTCCTTTTCTCTTTTCCTCCTTCTCTCTCTCTCTCTCTCTCTCAGGAGCGACCTAGCTAGCCAGCTTCACGGATGCCAGCATTGATCGGGGAGCAACCCGGCGCACCTCAGCGCGCGTGGTTCACTTAACGCCAGCTAGCTAGCCTCCCACCAATCCGCAGCCGCCACCCAGCGATCCGTGAAACCTTGCGCGCCGGGTGCGACTCCTCCTTTTTTATTGTCTATCTACCTTTTTTTTCCATGTTGGCCCAGTTTGGTATAGGGCCTGCGTGCCTTCGTGCGTGTTCGTGTGTGCGCGCAGGAGGCTCGGGCTTTATTAGCTCTTAAAAATATACGAACGGAAGCGTAGTGCTCTGCCGGGCAGCAGACAGGGCACCCCACGCGCCCTCCCAAATAGTGGAACAAGGTGCGGCGGCGAAGGTGACTCTTAGGATCTTTTTGCTCTTGAGTCCCCGGTGCTTACGCACCGAGAAGCAGGGGACGAATGAAAGATAGGCCTTACGTGGGCGCCAAGAAATAAGAGTATTGCTTACTGCATCGTCTTCGTCATCAGTTTTTTCTTTGATTGTTTGTTTCCTTGTTTCCTTTTGGATTAGCATTGGGTGGTGAGGCAGTCGTAGCGGCTACGTAGGCAGCACAACATCGGGCAAGAAAGAGCACCCTCCACTTACCTCTCATCTTTCCCTTCTCTGATTCACTCCATTCGTTTGCACTGTGGCCGAACTGAAAGTCGCTAGCAGGCTGACTCTTGATCTATTCATTCGCTGAGCTATTGTGTCGATTTGGTGCCCTAACTAACTAACTAACTAACTAACTAACTAACTAACTAACTAACTAACTAACTAACTAACTAACTAACTAACTAACTAACTAACTAACTAACTAACTAACTAACTAACTAACTAACTAACTAACTAACTAACTAACTAACTAACTAACTAACTAACTAACTAACTAACTAACTAACTAACTAACTAACTAACTAACTAACTAACTAACTAACTAACTAACTAACTAACTAACTAACTAACTAACTAACTAACTAACTAACTAACTAACTAACTAACTAACTAACTAACTAACTAACTAACTAACTAACTAACTAACTAACTAACTAACTAACTAGCCAATCCGTCCGTTATACTGACTGGCTTTTTACCAACTGCAAGCGATGATGTGCTGTTTAGAAGAATGGAATCGTACTGTGTGTCTATGCCGAAGGAGCCAGACTCTAATATGTCAAACAACAATTGTCTGTCTAACTAGCTGACCGAATAACTGCAGAAAACAAAAAAGCAAGGTAAAGTGTCGAGAGCCACCCACTACTATCAAGGTAACTAACATACATTAATATCAAGACATATAACATACTAAACCAAAGCTGCTTTACTAATTTACGGCATACTTAGTTTCTGTATTCGAGAAACTAAATTACGGTGGCGAACGCCACAGCGGTTTGTGAATGGCGAACAGCGAGCGGTGGTACACCCGATTACTGTGTTTTACCGCGTTCTTTGAGGACTGCTTAACACTGGCTAATGCTGGCTAAGCGATGGCTAGTGTCGGCCAGTGCGGGAGAACGTTGGATATATGCTGATTAACTCTGGGTATAATGCTGGCGAAATATGGCCAATTGCTAATAAATGGTAGTCTAGCAGTATTCCTCGATAAGTATAGGTATCGGACAGCTGCATCTTGCGGGTACCTACCTACGGAGCAGAATGTGGAGGCTCACAAAAAGGTTTCAACTTATATTGAGGACGACGCAGAGGGTCATGGATGAGAAAACAATATAGGTGTAACCTTAAAGCACAGGAACAGCAGGACCAGAGCGTACTGGGTCAGGGGCCAAACGCGCGCTGACAGCTTAGTCGAAACCAAGAAGAAATGAGCATATGTGCAGGGCAGGTAGCCAGAAGGCAAGATAAGCGCTGGTCATTAGGAGCTGCAGACTCGATTGCAAGAGAAGGAAAGTTCGCCAGCGGAGGCAGAAAGTTGGGTTGGCAGACGAGACTAAGAAGTTTCCGGGGTTAATGTAGCTGCAGCAAGCGCAGGAACGGGTTAATGACAGAAACACGGGAGAGACCTCCTGCCCTCCAGTGGGCGTAGTCAGGCTCGTGATGATTACGTTGTAATGTAGCGTAGCATACACGCAAACACATCGCAACTCACACAAGAACCTGCATAACAGAAAGAAGAGCCGTCATGATAGTACAATGGTTAAGGTGCTCGGCTTCCAGGGTCGAACCCGCGACATGTGTGCTCGCTGGTTCGTTCTTGGCCGTGGCGGTCGCATTTCGATGGAAGCGAAATTCTAGAGTCCCTTATACTGTGCAATGTCAGTGAATGTTAAAGAACATCAGATGGTCGAAATTTCCGGAGCCCTCCACTACGGCCTGCCTCAAAATCATATCGTGGTTTTGGCACGTGAAACCCCATATATTGTTATTATTCCGCATATAGACCACAGGAGTTTCACGCACTCCGATTCTCACAGTTTCTGATATCCCTAAATGACTTTTACTTTTGAGATTTTGCAGCAAAGCAGCAGCGATGAGTCGGCTTCGAAATCTATCTCACTGTATACTAACGCTACACGGACCTGCGATGGGAGCATCCAAGCGCAAAACGCAATCATGCGCGGTTTTTTCCTTAACGGGGAGACCAATTCGAAATCTCGCCTGGTTCTCGCATACGCAGAAACCATACACAACGCGCCGGCTGAGACACAGAGAGCTTAAATTTCTGGGCGTGCGAGGAGGAAAGAAATAGGCTGCGTAATAATTCTCCGGCAGCAATTTTCTCTTGATTCAAGTGCAGCGGGCATTTCCGCCTAAGATTTCCGCTCGGTTCGCTCGGCTCGTAGTGTCTCCACTATTAATACTCCTTTTTTACAATGCCATCTTATTCTGTGTTTCGCTTCATGGGCATCGACAGAAATCGTATTTCCTCCATGCGAAGGCGCATTCCGCATGGTTTACCCTAATGGAATGTTTCTGGCCATTCCGACGGCATAGTGGTTCTTTATTACCCTAGGCGCTGTAAAAACGAGCTAAACGTAGTAACGTTGCGTATTTTCTTTCTTGCCCAACGTTGCGAGCGCGGAAATTCGAAGCTCTCTGTGTTTGATATTTTTTTTTTGTTTCTTGACTATGTTTAACGAATGATAGCACCTTGGTCCAGGCGTTTTCACGAAACGCGGTCTCTTCGAAGCCATTAACTTCAATCGCTGTTGTTCGTCTTGATTAACCGAAGATGGGACTTTTAAAGGAAGCTGCATCGCGTACCACAATTGAAACGTCGCTAATATACGAATATAACTACAACTGAAGCAGTGAAGGAGAGAAAAAAAAAACGCGTATCGCCTCAAAGACATTGCCTTGAAAATTTTCAAGAAAAGCACAACCGCATACGTATTCATCGCACTAGATGATGAAATGTTTGTTTTATTTGTGCAAATGATAAGGTATTGTGTCTTAACATCAACTCCTGAAGCAATGACGATCAGGATGATGACGTCATTAAACGACATAGTCGCTTGGTGAAATGTGGGCCGATCCCGGAGGCACTGCAAAACCACATGAGGTGCAGTGACTCCGATCTCAGAGGTAGTGCAAAATCATGTTGGGTACAAGATTGCGTAAGGCCCCTGTGATCTTTACTGACTCGACGAATCTTGCCTGCGTATTTCTGCGCGCTTCTATTCAAACGTCGAAGCCGGGTTAGTTCGAAACGGCAGTATTTCAAGGATGGGCCTATGTTGTCAGTCTTTTTTTTTTTTTTTGCTGTAATATACAGACAGATGAATTTTCCGCGAAGCTCGCCACACAATACTCACGCATTAGGAATTTACATATTCATGGGGTCGGTCACAGTCAAACGGTTTTTCGTGTTAGTTCCGAAAACGACGTTTACGCTAAAACCGATTGCTCGTCGCCCGTAATAACGACATCTGTGCGGTGGGTCTTTGTCGCGTCGCGCTCACTTAGCGTCGAGCCTATCTGTACACCCGTCAAATAAAAAAAAGATAAACGGCCGTCTTGGTATACGAGCCATAAACTCGTCCTATGAGGCATGCAAATGATAGCGAAGAGGAGCACTGCGACAGCGAACCGACTCGTAAAAAGAGTAACTGGCCTGGACTATCACGGACCGACGTTAAACTAGCGGGGGTTCGCGGTTGCGAGCTTACGATGCGTAGACCGGGTGTCTTCTCTGTCTTTTTTTTTTCGCTCTTTACACCGCGTAGATACGGAGAGCTTTCACGCCTTCCGATAGCTTGTGGAATGAGTGATGTGTTCTTCGCGTTCGGGTTTTGGTGCTTGGAGACGAGGAGACGTTTACGCATGCACTGGCGGCGGATAAGTAGAGATGTAGTCCTTAACGAGATGCTGTGCGCAGTGCTTGGCTGTGTTGTACTCGACTGCGGGTGCTGCATACGTGTGGTGGGTAGCAACTCCAAGGAGATGTAAGGGATGGCGCAGTGAGACGAGACCATAGACGCGGAAATCGCGACGGCCTGTGCTCTATTACTGGCGACGATGTTAACTCGCTCGCAAGCTAGCGAGAGAGCGGGGGCGTTCATATCTCACTCACTCACTCGCTCACTCACTCACTCACTCACTCACTCACTCGCTCACTCACTCACTCACTCACTCGCTCGCTCGCTCGCTCGCTCGCTCACTCACTCACTCACTCACTCACTCACTCACTCACTCACTCACTCACTCACTCACTCACTCACTCACTCACTCACTCACTCACTCACTCACTCACTCACTCACTCACTCACTCACTCACTCACTCACTCACTCACTCACTCACTCACTCACTCACTCACTCACTCACTCACTCACTAACTAACTAACTAACTAACTAACTAACTAACTAACTAACTAACTAACTAACTAACTAACTAACTAACTAACTAACTAACTAACTAACTAACTAACTAACTAACTAACTCACTCACTCACTCACTCACTCACTCACTCACTCACTCACTCACTCACTCACTCACTCACTCACTCACTCACTCACTCACTCACTCACTCACTCACTCACTCACTCAATCGGTAGGCGAAGCCGGTGTTGGGCAAATCGAATCATATCGTGGTTTTGGGACGTTAAACCCCAGATATTATTATTATATGGTAAGGGCAACGTCATGCCACCCATAAAACATGTCACCACGCACATTTAGAAATAACCATCTCCCGAACTTCGTAATTTCTCCGTAATTTCTTTTCCTATCCTTTCATGTAAAAACATGCAGGGTTCCTTATGCGGTCACCTGAGATGACTCGAAGGCGAAAGCTTTGTGGGGCGGCTACTTCACCACACACCCCGTCACGCAATTGGCGCTTTCTTATTTTTATAGCCACGCGAACGCCATAAAAGCGAAGGGAACGAGCAGCTGGCGTTCCCTTCGTCTTCATTTATTGCTTCGTTTCGCTCGCATCGGCTTTTCGGTCAAGGTCACGTTAGCATGAGTCATGTAAGGATTTTGCCTTAATAAATTGCCGCAGAAACCTGTCGGCAGGCAGAACTGTAATAATTATCTCGTTGATTTCTGCATAAATCAACGCGAAACTTCAATGATGTTCGTTTCTTCCTAAAGTTAGGAGGGTGCCTCGAAAGAAAAGAGAACGTTGACAATGTTCGAGTGAATGCGGTAATACGTAATTACACGGCATCTTTCGGTACCTGGAGGTCCCGTCTACCAAACTAGAAAGCAAAAAATAAAAAAGGCCCCCTCTTTCGTAGAGAAGAAAAGGCCGGCGCAGGCGGTCTGATATTGCGCTCCGCTGGGCTTCACATAATTCCCCACTGTCACAACCATCTGGCGCTATTCGGGAAGCGTTCATGCAGGAGCGCCACGGAGCCAGCATTCCGCTGGGTGCGCATGTTTTTGGTAGACTGCCTTACTTTCTCGTCTACTGGCCACCGATGTGCGAAATATTCTTGAAGATACTCCAAAATTATTTGCCTAATGAGAACAGAAAAAGAAACGCGTACCCATTAGGAATTTAACGTTTGAAGACACGCGCCGAGGATATCGGAGAACGTACACAATGGAGCAAAATTCAGGAGACGCAAAATTTGAAAAGATGTGAAAACGGTGGTTACGGTGTTCGGCTGCTGACACGAAAGTCGCGAGTTCCAAGCCGGCCGCAGTGGCCGCATTTCGATGGAGACGAAGTGCTACAGGCCAGTTTACTGTGCAATACCAGTGCAGGTTGAATAACACCGGATGGTTAAAATTTACGCAGCCCTCCACTGCGGTGTGCCTCGTAAGGATATTATGTTCCTGGCACGTAAAACCCCACAAGTCATTGTTATTAAATTTTCGAGAAAGCTACATTTCCACTCTGTCTGGGAACATAGCCTCCTGTAAAATGTTTCAAAGTCTAGTAGTTTTTGCGGTGCATGCGCTTATCTATCTAGACTTGAAGCTTCATGCACTAACAGAGCAGAAATTCGCACTTTCAGTGGAGCCCATGTCCCGTAAGCTTTTGCCACCAGGTGTACACGTAGCGCAGCCTCTATGCGAAGTCCGCGTGCCCTACTGCAAGTGAAGGGGAAACAACGCGAAAAAAAAAACTCAGAGGGTCCATTGTGCATTCACCGAAGACGACTCGAAGGCGAAAGCCACCTTCTTTTTCTTCTCAGTCAATGTATTGATCCTGCCCTTCACCCTCCGAAAGCTTTCTGCACCTAACGTGGTGATCGGCCCACCTTTGACCAAGGTACGACGTCGTGTGATGACGTCCTAATGACGTCACAAGTTTTGCGACCTGTTACGTCGTCGTAATGACGTCATATGGTAACGTCGTCTCGTGATGATGATTTTTTGCATCGTTCGTCCCCGACGCCGCTGGACGCCGACGGTTGATTTTGGCGTTCGATGAGGCATCTAAGGCTTTCGCCTCAATAATATCTGTAGAACCAAACTGTCTGTCATAATCGACTTACGGTTTTACCCTCTGAAACGTATTGGTCAACTTTCCGTTACAGCACTGCGAAGCACGTATCTCCCCAAAACATGTGAATAATGTAGGAGTTACTCACGGGCCAATTCTTGGTCTCCGCGACTGGACTCGCAAAGCTGCTGAAACAACCAGCACCTCAGGAGCAAGATGCCGGATTGCGCGGAAGGTCATTAAGGCGAAATGCCTTAAGCTGCTACGTTAGCGCTCCCGTCCGCGAGTCTTGTTGGAGACTTGTGGCTCGTAAAGGTCTTGTAACGTCTCACAAGGTGTCACCAAAAACCCACGTTACCTTGTCTGAGCGTTGATGTCACATCGTTCATCGTGGGACGTCACATCATGACTTCATGTGACGTCACCATGTGGTCACGCGACATCTTCACTTGGTCAAAGGTGGACGGATCACGGAGGGAGTGCAAAACCACGCGAGGCGCAGAAAAATTTGCAATGGCCCCCATCCCGGAGGCAGTGCTAAACCATGTTAGGTGCAGAAAGTTCAAGGATCAATACAATCGCAAGCTCAATACAATCGCACGCTCAATACAGTCGCAAAGGACAATACAATACACTGGAAAGAAACAGAAGAAAACTTCCATTTTAGCTAGAAAACACATTCCTATGGGAGCCAGAAGCCAGTTCACGTCCCATCTATACAGTCACCACTGCGAAGGCTTTGAAGAATAGCTGGCGGACTCCAACTGCGGTATGCTTCCACACGGGAGCATAATAAGAGGTGCACGAAGCGAGTTCACTTTGTTGCTTACCAATCCTTCTTCTTCTACTGCCGCTTTATTTTACCCAAGAATTTCCCGAGATGCTACGCGTCAACAAAGGACCACCCTTTCATTCAAACTATGCGCGACTTTTCCATCATACCTAGCGCTAATGGAAGTTTCGTACCGTAGGTGGTGTAGGCGCAGAAGGTCGCCGAAGCTTCGCGAGGAAATGTGTTTTCCCGTTCTCTGACAATAGAAGAATGGAGAATGTTAGTCTGAGGATGCACGGATGCGTTTTCGAATTGACCACGAAGTGGCCGTATTGCCATTGTTGTGCGAGGTTCGCCGCTATATATAGCGGGATGAAAAGGTACATTTTACTCAGCCGAAGTATTTCGCGTATTTTAGGAATGATGCAATCGTGTCGAGAATAAAAAAAACGCCAGGCCCGCGCGGAAAGCGCAGCACAGTCACAGCGAAAGCTGGAAGAGTGGCGTTTCTAGAGACCGTTATAAATTCTCTTGTGGCTACTAATACAAGTACATTAGCAACGTACCCACTACGCCACAAATCATAATTTTTGGGAAGTTGGGAAGCACCCACCACGACATTATTTGTTATTCTGCGGAGAAGCGAGGTACCATTTGTGAGACATTATGTGGACTTTGTTATTGCGGTGGTTGATGACGATGAAGAATTATGGCTGAGCCCTTTGTAATGGGTTGGAAGCTCTAAACGACCCTCTAGTTACGTAATTCATATTGTGTGACGCCCGGTCGTTATTTAACTGTCCCACCACGCTTTATAACATACGTTAACCGGATAAACGGAGAGCGAGAGAGAGAAGGAATTAACTTATTTTGAGAGCCTGAGGAAATGGATCATGGGAGCCTTATGGGCTTCCTTGGCAACCAATAGAAGTGCACTTGCCAGGAACCCACTACGCTATAAATCATCGTAATTTTTGGGAAGTAGGGAAGCAGCCACTATGCAATTTTTCGTCATTCTGCGGAGAACCGTGGCACTCGCTAAACACCTGTAAGGAATTATGTGCACTTTGTTGATGCTTTGGCTGATGACGATGAAGAATTATCGTAGAGGCCTTTGTAATGGGTTGGAAGCATTCAACAACCCACTCGCTGCGCAATTTGCATTGTGTGACGCCTGGGTGTTATTTTACTCTTCTACCACAGTACATTACGTATGTTAATGTGGTTCCTTCCCGACATGAAGCCTGTACAGGGCCTTTTTGCAACGCAGTTTCAAGCAGCGGCATGGCCCTGAGGTAGAACCCTGGACTCCCACGCAGAGGGCCCAGGTTCGAACCTCGTTCCATCTTGGAAATTTTTTTCTTATTTCCTTTTTTTTTATTTCGTGCGATAGTGGTTACACACACACAGGCGGCGGCGGCGGACAACTACGGCGCCAAAAACGGCCGTTGAAATGATCTCATAACAGCTTTCGCTGTAAAAAAATTGAGAGCCTTTCTCCTAACGGGAAAATGAAGGCAAGTGAACATGAAGGTGAGGATAGATGGTGAAGCATAGCATAGCCATGCTATATATAGTAAGTGGTTGGAAAAGGAACTGAGGGTGATGAGGAGGGAAAGGGGGAGGAAAGAGGGTAAATCAGAGCATATCCTTATAGAGTTTAGTACAGCAAGGGGATGGGAAAGGGAAGTCACGGTGAGGATGAGTGATGTGAGGCTGAGGAGGAAGGCAAAAAATGAAGGGGAACGCCACCAGCTGCGCTCTTTCCTCAGTCTTCGCACCGCTTGCGTAGCTGCCCGAAATTTTTTACTTATAAGACTTTGTAAAAAATGTCCTTTGGGTTTACGAACTCCTTTTAGTACCCGCAGTAATGCTTAACGTACGAATGTATGGTTAACTTGTAAATTGCATGACATGAAATTTTGACACTATGCTGCTTTTTTCTCAGTGGGGCGCAGTACCTGTTAAGTTGCTTTAGTACCAGAGTTATTTCTTTTGTGTTATCATCCTTCATCTCCTCCCTCCCCATTTACTATTTCGCCACTGTATCTGGAGCTTATTTTGTTATTGTCAGTATTGATGTGGCGTATATGCCTGATCACAGTCTACGTCCCGCAGTTTAAAGTAATAAACTTTTTCATTATTTCTCGCGCGCAGTGCACGGAACTCATGACACAATGGGCGCCTAAATTCGAGGTGCACGGAGCGTCCCGTGCATTGTCAGGCCGCCTACGTCGTGGTTAGCCTCACTAAGGCCATCATCCCAGAATTCATCTCCCTCTCTCCACCAGCGCTCTGCCCCGCTATTCTGTTTGAAGGAGGCAGACAAGGCGAGCGCGCGCCCAATTAAAAACGGGCTCGGCGCTCCGCTAACAATGACCGCCCGGGCGCCCTCAAGCGGATATGCGTAGAAGTGAACACACACGCGCCTACCCACACAATATCATGTGAGCTCCTTAAAAGTGCACCCCCCTTCCCTTCGCTCCCCTTGCCAAAGTGTGGTTTCGGGGGGATTGCGAATACGAACCTAAGCTGCACCAAGGGAATAGGCCATTGTCGGTCAGAAGGAAGGAAACGGCTCAATTACGGACTAACTCAGGAGGACAGGAGTGGGAAATTCAAGCCACGGAATAGAATGGAGCTTTGGAAAGAAAATGAGGGTTGGTGTAAGTGGGTGTGCGATGCATAGCCCTTGAGTACAATGAACCGAAGCGCGCAAAATAACTGGGGATGTCAGGTGTCCGGCTTGTTTCCCTAGGGCAGCTCCTGGCCGCCTACTTAACGTAGTGGGCTTTGTGCGTGCTCAGAAGCAGTCTGTGTCCATATTTTGAGGGGGTTAGACACGAGAACTTGCACCCAGATGCGAACGCGCGTGCGCGTTGAATCCTTCGGTGGATTAGGCTTTCGCCGTAAACGTGATTTCAAGGCAGTGCATCTGGCGCTGTGCCGGCAGATGTCGTAATAGATCGTGCGCACTGAGCGGTGTCCGCCGTTTTTGCAAACCAGCTTCTACACTCCTAATGAGGTCCCGGATAAAGGGTTAGATATATCCAGGAAACTGGACAAGAAATAGTTTCCTGGCAATATCTAGCACATTACTCGGTACCTGTTTAAGAGTAATGGACCGTTAACGTAAGATCCGTAAGAGCGAATGTCTGCTAATCAACTATACCAAGCTTGTACTAGAAGGCAGGCGTTTACCCAAGATTGTTTCTGTTTCTTGTGCCGGAAGGGTTAATATTAACCATAATAAGGACAGAGCGTGATAAACGCCTTAAGCGAGATACTCTCTGGATTCTGCTCTCCAAGATAATAGATGATTGAAACGCTGATACACGAAAAACATATTAAGTTCGTTATGTGTGTTTCACGAATGATTTCTGTAGCCAAAGCTCCTGGCTAGCATTATCATCATCATCATCATGGGCCTGACTACGTCCACTGCAAATAAAAGGCCTTTCCAATTAACTCGTTCCTCTGCTTGCTGCTGCCACGTCATCCCCGCAAACGCAATTTCATCTGCATACCTAACTTTCTGCCTCCCACTCGCAGGCACGCCTTCTTTTGCAATACAGACTGTTACTCTTAATGTCCTGCCACCACATACGGTAGCTTGAGGTATACTTGAGGAATACTGGTAAACTACCATTCATGATCTGTGAACGCCTGTTCACAGATCATGAATCCACCCATTCTTGTTATTCTTATTATTTCAGTACCATGAATCCTGAATAGGGTATGCCGCTGCATATGCTTGATGAGTCTTATAATGACCTTCTTGAAACGTAAAATATAAATGGCTGCATGTCTAAAATCAACAGGAGCAAGAGACTTCCTGAGCTCAAATTGACATTCGATCTTCTTTCTCTTTTAGCACGAAAACAACAATAGACTCATGTATAACTAACGGAATATGCTGGGTACAAAGCGTGTACCTTTTCACCGTGAGCTCCGCGCGGAAATATTTGACTTCAGCGCTGTAGTAACCACACAATTCGGCGAACCGAATGCCATCACACTTCGGTTGGTCGGTGCTTTAATGACAATATAAATCCTACTATCACTACTGTATGGGGATTTCGCATTCTATCCTATTTTTTACGCCCTGAAGTTCCCCACTGGCATTCACATCTCTCGGTGGAAACAGTTAATTGCGGCTTTTCAAGACTGGCTGTTCGTTGACGAAGAGAACAAGAACACCCCTCTTCTCTCAAGCCAACTTCCGTCTGGGCCCCGCCATTGTGCTTTCGATGAAGGGAACCTCATTAGCGACAGGGGGCACTGGCGCGTTCTTCGAAGCCCCGGTAATATAAAGAGAAAAAAGAAAACAGAAACAAAAGATCTAGAAATATAAACTCGAGAAACAAAAATGCGTGCGAGAGCGGCCTTCACCTACTGGCGATGTTCTTTGTGCCTTGATTACGCCGCCTGCCTCTTGAGATGTAGCGTCTTCCCGAATACGTCTGCATTGCAATAGAGTTTCCTAAACGAATCACTAGAAGGAAATTTGGCGCTTGTGTCTCTATAGAAGTATATTCGTTGTGGTCAAAGCGTTGGGGTGTCGCTTGGATTTTCCCGAAGTTCGTTCTTATGGCTTTATGCTAGCCACCGTACTGGCTTAAAGGGGTCATGAAGCACCCCTTGGGCTTGTTGAAAAAACACATCTTGCGGAAAGCTGACACGGCTATGAACTGCTCAGCCAAATATTGCAGTCGTGCGCGCCGCGTAAAGGCTACAAGCGGAGCGCGAAGCTGCTGTTTTCTCAAGCGCCCTCTTTTCAAACAAAGGCCGGTTCTCACTCTCGTCAGTGGGCGGGGCGCCTGTCAGTTGACGTCGCGTATCTGTTTCTCCGCGTCGCAAGAGACATAGCATCCTCATTGGCCGATAGCCGACGTAAATCGAGAGCGGCGTTCGGATCAGATGCGCTTCTTGCCACGGGGCGCCGACACTTGCCGGCGCCGCACTCCTCAGTCTGCTAACTTTACTCGGTAGTCGCACTCGCGCATGCGAATCACAGCGGGAGAGCGATCGCGTTTCATGACGCGCGCTGACGTAACTTCTTTCCCCCGTGCCATCCCTCCCTGTGTAGCTTCCGGTGCGCTCGTCGGGACGAGAAAAGAGAGAAAGCGCTGAGAGCGTGAGCTGACCCCCGTAACTCCGCCCGTCCTTGACGGATTCGAGAAATTTTTGTGGCAATCGGTTCGGGAGGCAGTAAACTCCGATACTGAGGTCATTAGATCATTACTTGAAAAAGTGGTCCATGACCCCTTTAAGTGATGTAGCCCTGCAAAGTAGGAGGGTTCAATTTCTAGCCGCAGCTGTCGTATTTTAGGTGTAAGAGGGTGTAAGAGAGAAAGGAAAGGGGGTCTTGCATTTAAATAAACATGGTTGTTGCATCCATCATAGGAATCCGCATAACACGAAAGTGAACCGTGTATTCACAGTAACGTAGTGCGTATGCTTGGGTAGCGCAGTGTGTAGAGCTCCGGGCACCTAACTGCGTGGACCGAGAGGTCGTGGGTTCAACCCCCAGGTCATCGAAATGAACGCAATCTTTTCTCTTTTTCTGTATCATATTTTAGTGTGCATTTTACCGACGTCAATTCCGTGACGGAAATGACGTTAGTGAAGCTTCGTGAAGTCCGGCATAAAGCACTCTCCTGCTAAAATGCGCAAAAAAAAAGCTCCGAGTGGTCGAAATTAGTACAGAGTCTCTCCGTTACGATGTATAAGCCTCATGTCATGTCGTGCTTCTGGCAAGTAAAATTCCGGAATTTTGCTCATTTACTTCTTTTATGTTGAGGTGCGGCTTTTCCGCAATAAGGGTGTCTCAGCGGCAGAGCACGCTTTACAGGCAGCAAAGTTTCGATTAAGTGCGAATCTTTAATTTGCTCTCTTTACGCTGAGACTTGGCTTCCCACAGTAAGGCTATTCTTACGGCAGAGCACACTCTACACGCAACAAAGTTGAAGCGAAATGCGAACCTTCGTTTCCTCTATCAAGAAATGCGGCTTTTCCTCGTAAGCGTTTCTTTGCGGCAGAGCACGCTTTACAGGCAATAAAGTCGAGAAAGCGAAATCTCACGTTTTTATATCGCTGCGACGGCAGTTGTGGGGACGCGCCTAGCTAAAGTTCGCCGTTGCCGTCTCCGTCGTCGTGATTTTCCGCTCAAAGTCCATGTCCGGTAAAATTCCTTGGCTCTTCGCGCACTGTAGGCTGTAAAACGTTAAGCGATAATTTCATTTAACATTTTGACTTCGAATTGATTGGACAACTTATTGCGTTATAACAGCAACAACCATAATGATTGCGCATGCGTATCAAGTTTCTTATGTCATAATGTCTTTAAAACGATATCCTCGTCAGTCACGACTTATAACTTTTCGTTGCTGGACAACCCGAAATTACGCATCTTTCTTAAAATGTGGTGCAAGCTTAGAAAAACAAGCTGCGGCACGTGTAACTCAAAAACATTTGAACGAAAGAAGGGGAATTTTTTTCTGAGGATCTCGTTTATATGTTAGACATAGAGGACCCTAATTGTTGTATTTTACTCCAGAGTACTAACTACTTACTGCAACTTACACTGAAATAGAGCAGACGAAAAATCACACTTTCGACGATCCCACCGATGGAAAGGGGAATTTTCGTCCACTTAAATTTGTTTGAATTTATGTTACAATTGGTAGGCTGCAGTTAAAGACAATAATTAACCTCCTCTATGCTTTACCTTGCCTAATTGTCTGTTCAATTCATTTAGTTATCTCAAAAACCTTTGATAACACGATTGCAAGCCACCCTTCATATTTACAAAAAGTAATCCCAGCAATTCTACCAAATTGTAAAGACGTTTATTGGCGGGCACTCGGCGACGATGCACGACAGCGACAGTCGAGGTTGGGGCCGACTCTCAGCACCAGCTGCCTTCTCTCCTAAAGGAGACGAAGAGGGCGACCCACTAGAAGGTGCTGGAGCGGACGACCCACTGTAGAGTTCCAAGGCTTCGCTACAATTTATATAAAATCATTTTCTCAGCCTCTCATTGTGGTTCTCTCGCTGATTAAAGTTGTATCATTCACTGATAATCTCAAGAGAGACAGCACAGCTCCTTTTTTGCGCGAAGCAAGTCCTGTCACCACAACACGCCACGCCTTTCGAAAAGTGAGAAGCCTCACGAGGCCTTCGTATCTGCAGAACCGCGCCGGTGTTCGTCGGCGAAGGCGGCGTCGGGTTTTCTCGAGAATACCCGCACTCCATTAGCCGCGTCGACTTGAGAAGAACCGCTGGTTCGCTTTGAAGTTCCATTAGCGAGGCATTGTTCGCATCCCTGTGAGTCCTTCCAGCGCTTCTTTTTTATTTTTTCCTTTTTGGAGTGGCCCCTCTTTCAATACGTGACGCGCCCGATAACCGAGTATATGTTTCGTTTCTTTTTTTGTGTACTTTTACCTTTCCAGTGCCCTATCTGTACAAGCCGCATTGCAAAATAATTTCACAGCTAAAAGCGTTGAAGGCGAGAAATGATGTTATTGTGCCTGAGGGGTGACGCACTAGGAGTTGAAAGTAGTTCCAATGTGTCAAAGCCGCGCGTCTACTTTGACGCGTTTATAATGTGCGAATCTGCTAATGGGGTGTCGAGAAACACGGTGAATACTGAGATGTAATCTACTGAGCAGGCTTCCAACGTCCCTGTTTAGTTGTTTTCCTCGTGTAATTTGAATGATTAAATTACTAAGACGAAAGCCTTAGAGACCTCAGTAACCACACACACACACACACACACACACACACACACACACACACACACACACACACACACACACACACACACACACACACACACACACACACACACACACACACACACACACACACACACACACACACACGCACGCACACACACACACACACACACACACACACACACACACACGCACACACACACACACACACACACACACACACACACACACACACACACACACACAAACACACACACACACACACACACACACACACACACACACACACACACACACACACACACACACACACACACACACACACAGCCTATGGCAGCATAATGAAGCCACAAAAATTAACTGCTCTATTAACGAAACTTGGCGACAAGACATTTTTTGTATGTCATTTAATTTGCTTATTGAAAAAAGTACAGTACGTTTTGCAAAACAGTGCGTACGCATAGTGATTAGAGTTTTACTGGCAGGATTATCAAAAAGCATTTATCGTGTCAACAGCCGTGGTGATGAAATTCCCTGATGCAATCCCCATTTTTACTCCAGTCATTGTTAGAACATCGAAAAAAAAAACGTTCAACAAAAAAAGGGGGGAGCTGGGGCGGAAAGAAAGAAGATGGGTTTTCTTGTGAGAGCCCTCAAACATACTTTCTTCGCTTCTGGGCTTTGTCACCTCTCCTGTTTGAGGCTTGAAAGGAGATCCTGCAGCGCCGAGTTCAAGTGCGGACAGCACGGAGCACCCCAAGTAAATTGAGATGTGCGTTAGAAACCTCGAAGTTGCAAAAAGAACAAAACAAAAACGGGGAAGAATCGGCTACGCTAGCCAAATTGAAAAGAGGAGCCACGAGTCCAAACTAGCGGACAATGCGCATGCTTTTGTCCAGCTTTCCTTTTATAAACACTGTTTTCTATTTCTCTACCTCTGATGTCATTTCCCCTTTTGTTTGGTGCGGGTTTGAGTCCGTAATGTTTGGCGAGTAAGCGCACTTCACTCGGTAAATTGAGCCCCCATGCCACGCTTTTTGATTCACAGCGAGCGTCCGACCTTAGGGTACACAGACAAAACACAGACAAAAAAAAACAAGCTCTTCTAAATAATAATAAAGGAAGCAGAAAAGCCACGTTTCTCAGCTGAAACGCCGTCAAATAGGAAAGTGGACACTTTCCCTGAAGAAGAAATATAAAAGTCTTGAGATTGCTGCAATGGCACTGCCGTAGCGATGAGTGTACGGCGATTCCTCCTAAACTGCGTCTGGGTCGACCCATCGGCTGACCATTCTGCTATTATAAAAGACTAGAAAAGATGTACAAAACTAAAGAAGGATAAATAAATAGAAAATAAACAGATGAGCGCTAAGAGAAAGACACAGAGCTTTTAAGTCGTCGTCGTCTTCTGCTTTACTATTTTTCTTATAGATCTAGCAGACGACGTCCTTCTGTTCTCACTGAAAGCTGTCATCTGCTGCGGCCGGATACACTCCTGCAATTTCGTCCAATGGCTATCTGCCCGCCGTAGTTATCGTTTCTTCGTCGTCTGTTCGCTCGTGTCGTCTGCTTTCGCCTTTCTTTCCCGACGACATCATTTGGCCCACAAGTCAATGCTGCCTGCTTGTTTCGTCTGAAAGCTACCGCATAATTTTTTTTTTCATTCATTCAATCTTTTCGTTCGAAAGGCTTCCTTTTACACTAGTGACCTGGATAAACTCTACCCGCCGGCTGAATGATTTATCTCCTTTGGAGACGTTTATCGCGTTTGCGGATCGCGACCCAGAAGTTAAGGAGAAGGGAGCGAACGGAACTGTTAAATCAAATTGAACGTTAAGAAAGAAAGGGCCGCTGAAAGATACATTGGAGTTTTCAATACTAGGGCAGGTTTTTTTTCCCCTGATCGGTGGAGGACCGAAATGGGCTGGTACTTTGGTTGTATTGTTGAAGCAATGAACCAGTGAATCGGTAGTTTGCTTTCGTGGGCAAAGTTCGAAACATCGTGAGTGTTGAGTCTCAGCGTTGCCACAAACGGAGCCGCATTGATCACTTGGCATCGATGAAGCCTTGTATGTGTGCCTTAAAGCTATGCCCCTTCAAGCTCTCCCACGCTCAAAGCGCATCCCAAGACTGTGTTTTGGTAAACGTTTTCAACAAATAATGAATGTTATTCAAACATACGTTCCATTAGAGGAAACAAAAAGTCAATATCAGTGTAATAGCAACACGATCTCTAGAGAACTTTCGGGGGGAGATGAAACACTGTCCCAAGATTTTCTTCTAAATTTACCAACATAGATTTGGGAGGCTTATCAGTGACTTTTTCATTGGCGCTAATTTTCCAGCAACTTCGCATGTCATAGTTCCGACCACTCCACACCAACACACATAGGAGGAAGTCCCCATAGTGCCTTTAGCCGGTCGACACCCTCGGAGTAACAGAAATGAAGTTCTTAAGTCTGCACCTTGCGAGTACCAGAAGCGATTGCGGGTACCGGAAACACGTAATCACCACCATGCTTTGACCACTATGTATGCTGAAGGAATTCGCGCATTGGGAGACACTTCTTTCAAGAAGAATTCGATGCGCCGTAACTCATTCACTGCGAATAAACTCATAAACTAACCCGGTGTTATCTCAATTGTTTTTGGTCGCTCTCATGAAGAACTACAACATATATAGCAACTTTACGTGACGCGAGTAATTGCCATTCGTATGAATTATTTGCTACCACTTACTTTATCGGGGACCGAAATGGCTGCGTCTATATGGAAAGAATGGAGTCTCACACTATGAGCAAAGAACAAAAAAAAAATAATTGTGGGAAGTACGACGTGAGAAGTTAACGCTAACAGCTGCTATTTTTGGTTGACAGTGGAATGGTCCGTTCTGTATAACTTTGGCTTTGTTGTTGTTTTCTTTAAGCTGAACCAGGATCTGCCTCAAGGAACAGAAGTAGCCTGCGGGCAGAATGAAGAGCTGAGAGCACGAATTCATTTGTCTAGGACGATAGCGTCACTGAACATTGCCTCGGTCTAGGAGGGAAGGGCGGGGAAGGGGCATAATTGATGCTAAATATATCGTTCGAAAGAACGGAAGCCGTTGCCTTAACTTCTGATGATTAACCTAGCTTTTGAAAGCTTAACTTCTCATGGCACAAATGAAATGAAATAAGCAGGAAGTACACAAGAGAGGCGCAAGCTTAATGAACGGACAAAATAGTTTTTCGCAAGAATATCCGAGAACATTGCTTATCATTCCTCAACATTCTGGGTAAGAAGCATCTTGAGCCATAGTGTGTCGAAATTTGGGATTCGTTTGAGCGAAAATGAAGTGCCTTATTCCAGAACGAAATCGAAGCAAAACAAACAAACAAACTCGCCAGCGAATCATGAGTAGAAACAACGAGATTAAGTGCTGTTGCATGGGAGGCCAGAAACTACTGCCTTCAGTTAGTTGCGCCTGCTGGCTCCCTCTGAGGGAATACCTCAGAACTTCTGTGATTGCTGACATAGCATCTCTCGAGAAATCGTCGCGTCCTTTTGCTTCTCTTCCGCATCTTTCCAATTTGCGCATCGATTCAATTAGCGAACAGAACATTGCGATTGTCATCCACTCCATATTTGCTTTTCTTTCGCGGCCGCAAAGTTTCTTTGTTCGTTCATGTTTCCCATCCCTTCTTGGGGCTAGTTTGTTTTGTGCTTGTGTATTCTGGTAGTGCGTTGAACCTAGGTGGCGCGACTTCTCTTCTCGTTAAGCCTCGCTACGTCTGGGACGCGCAGCGTGACGTGACGTGACTTCCAACTACGCGCAGTTCGTCTCATTAATTCCGAGCAGCATTGTTAGATTCGGAGGTTTGAGCCAAACTCATTCACTTGTCCGATCGACGAAGTTGTTGTAGGAAAGGCTCCAGGTTTCGCTATCGGGCGCTTGTTGGACATTGATATTATCGGCACTTCAACGTATATTAGTAAGATCCTTTCGTCGTGTACAAGACCCTGTCCACGTACAAGACCACGTACACGTCGGACCACGTACAAGACAACGTGTACAAGACGTGTAAGGTAGACGACACACACAATGAAGAAATATTGCGCTTATTTCGACATCGAGACCTGGCGCAAGGTGAGGAAGCCACAACGTAATGTCCTAAGCTGTGCGTTTCTCAACTCTAAAAAGTATGAACCAACAAGCCCAGCACCACGTCCAACTGAGGTCTACACAACCAACTTGCTTGAGCTACAAGCGGCATACACAGAAACCTGTAAACTAGAACCAGAGTCATTCTGCTAGAACTCTGGACTGATGACAAGAGCATAAAAATGAGTATAGCCTGGGCTATTGAAGGCAACAAGCCCCCTCAACACTGATGTTCTATCTCATCGCACATTATAGCTATGCACGTGTTGGCGCTTTACCTCTGGCTTCTAACACTGTTGTGTAGCTGTCAAACTCAACACGCTATACTGCTTGTGAAACAGTGTATCAGCAGGTCGTACTACTCGACGTTGGCGAAGGTGGCTGGCTCACGGAATATTGAAAAAAAAAACACATCTTACGCACAAACGACTATGCGAATACGACACACTATTTCGCAGGACTGTTCTTCTGTTTCTCACAGCGTAAGAATGGGCTCAAGAATGTGCTCAATCTTAAAATGATAGGACAGTGATCATGTTCGTTCCTGGTTATATCGAACAATCTGATATGATAGATGTGTCACATATATTATCGTATCAGCACAACTGCTTAGGAGTGCAAGCAGTATCTTTCCTCGTCGTGTCTTCCCTCCCCGTATGTCGTATCTTCCTTTCTGTCCGCTTTTTTTTTTGCGCTGTAACTATTTCAACATCACAATTGCTCTCGCATAATCATACAAAATTTATTGGAATGTTGTCATGAGAGTCTTTCGCAAGGCAAGTATTCGTTCAGGGAAACGGAAGGGACAGAATGGCTGAACTTAAAATTAAGGTGAATTTAGAAGTGATTCAAATCAAATTATAGTATGCACTTCATTCGTAATCGAAACGTTGCTGGCCAATCATAGGGTCGACGTTGCAAGCAGGTTCACAGGAGCTGGCGCTCCAGTAACGTTGCACGGTTCTAGCGAATACGCAGTGGGGCGTACGCCTTCGATTTATTTCCCAGAAGGATAAGATTGCTCGAATAACCTTGCTGGGCTCGGCCTCTGGCACCCATAATTGCGACCAATTTTTCTTATCTCGATTTCGTCTAGCACCTGACCTGCATTCCCCATTTCCTGGTATACAAACAAGATTATCTCGCCCCCTGCCCAATTCCCTCCTTCACGACACTGCGTCTGGTATTAGAAAAGTTTCTGCGTTCGGTCCGCCTGATTGCATTTCGGTTTCGGTCGCGATGCATCGAAGGCATGGATTAGGGAAATGATCATAATCTTCTTCGGAGAACAAAGAATTTGCTCGAGCCGCGGTAAATTGAGTGGATATTCCTTTTTTTTGTCTCGTGTTTTTTTTTTTCAATAAATTTCTTTAGGGAAAGGGGAAGGGCGGTTTCGCAGCGGATTCAGGGGAGCACATAGAATGTTAAGTACTAAACTAAAACGAAGATGTTATGCTGGGTTCAATAACTATACTTAAGCCTCTGTTTTTTATCTTTCATTTTCTCTCTCCCTCTCTCTTACGTACTCCTCCTTCTGATCCCATTTTTCCATTCCAATGCAAGGTGCAAGCGGAACCTCGCATCTTTCTCTTTTCTTTTTCTTTTTCTCTCTTTCTTTCTGTTTTCTTGCAGTGTGTTGTAATGATGAATATTGATAGTATTAAATTAGCGCAACAAAACATACTGCTGTCGTCTTCAGCCGCAGTGACGGTACAGTGGTCACGGCGCTCGGCTGTTGTCCCGAAGGACGTGGGTTCGATCCCGGCCGATGTAGGCGGAATGCTAATGGCTCGCGTACTTAACACACACACACGCACGCACACTGTGAGCTACACTTTAAGATTGCGAACGTATACCAGTGACCAGACTAGGAAAGAAAGAGAGATAATGAAGGAACGCTGAGAGAGATAGAAAGAGAGAGAAAGTATTAGTGTAGATGACTCACAGGCACAGTGCATCGTAACTACAGAATAGCACTTGATTAGTCGCCTTCAAGTATCCTAGAACAGCTCGTACGGCCCTCAGAGCTGGTGAGCTGGGAGACCAGGCTCCCAAGATCATGAAAATATAGTTTTGAAAGTATCTTTATCTGCCACGGGACGTTTGGTGCAAACACAAGCCTCCACAGGGAACTACGAAACGTCGCGTTAGCCAACTAGGTGTAGAACGGAAGAGGAGGCTCGACGCTAGTCCAGACATTAACCGTTTCTTTACCTCGGTGCGGACGTAAGATTAAGTTGTCAAGCCTCTTAGCAAAACTAAGCCGATCTGCGATTTTCATCGTCTTTGCACTCGCCGCTTCGTATTTCCTATGTTTTTCTATGTTTTCATGCCCGCATTTACTAGCACTTGACGGTACTTTGCTTCCGATAACTGTACTTAGTCAACTACGCGTACGCTGCTTGTGTACCCTGTAACTTGACCTGATAAGCGTTATCGTCTCTACGCCAGTGGTTAAGGCTAATTTTATGCTAAGCAAACGCCATGTTACGGGTTGCCTTACCTGTATTAGAAGTATGTTACACGACCTGATTAGCCTAACGCATCTATCCTATCTAAGCCTAACTTCATTGTACAGAGTTTTCCTCATCTGTTTGTTCAGTGCACGTGGCGGCCAATCGATCGGTCTTGGGCGTTGTTTCGTAGGAAATACATACGGGACGGACGGCACGAAGGAAAAAGAAAGATAACAGAGTTAAGTTATCTGGCTTAGCAGACCCCACTTCGCATTTGGTCTCGGCTTCTCAGGTGTTACAGGCTTCTCCTGGCTCACTGTAAAGCAAGGTGGAGGTGGGAACTCTATAACAAAGTGTAATTAGCACGAAGGGAAGACGAACACAAAGAGGAGGCAGACAATGACAGACGCTCCGATCAACATGTCTATGAGTGACGATGAGGTTTGGACACGGAACAAAGGGCCCAGTGTACTATGGTCCAATATTTCTCTTACACTGGGCCCTTTCTTCTGCGTGCAACTCTCATCGTCACTCATCGACATGTTGATCGTAGCGCCCCGTCCCTTTGTGTCCGTCTTCATTCGCGCTAATTTCACTTTTGTTAAAACGCAGAACCAACTAGCCCGACAGTCTGTCCAACAGAGATGGGAACGGCGATTCAGGTGGGGTGGTCTTACCTGTACAAAGCCTTCCTATAGGCCCATTCTAAAGCGTCAAGGCGGTAAGAACAGAGGAGATGGAGGAGAAGGAGGGCAGGAGGGTCCTAGCACTTAACTCGGATGGGACCGGAAGTTAAGGCCGCACGGAGCCACCAACTCTTCTATTAGCGGACTAGACGAAGGCGGCCGAGCGTTAAGCTCAGGAATCAATTCTCCAGAGAACGGCAAAGTAGGATGGCGGAGAATCACCTACGGAGGGGCAGAGACCTCTATTGGCCGACCGAGCCGACGCATTAGGACTTGGGAAACAACCCCACCGCGCACCCCATTAGGCTTATCGCTGTTTCGGGCCGCCACCACCATCGAACTGTCCGGTACACCTGGAAACGACCGTAACCTGCCATAGATCGGATGGGTAACGGCAAATGCGGGACAGACTTCCGACGCTGATAAAGACAAAGAAACGAAAAAGCGTCGGGGATGGCTCCTCTATCTGTTTTTTTTTAATTTGATGTACCGCGTATAGATTATCCCGCCTGTCCCATTCCTCGCTTCTACAGACGGAGATAAGGGCCGTGGTGAGGTTTATTACGCGGAAGTTCGTAGCGTACGCCATTAAGTGATGTTAATTTGTAGTCGTGGTTGACAGGCGGAACTGGAGTAGGGATTTTTGCGCTTCTTTAATCACAGCTAGCCATCGTGAGCACGGTGTGTAAAGGACTTGCCTTCTTATCGCTCACATTTAGATACGTCCTCGTATTGCTTATCTAACTATGGTGGTCACAAAGTTTTCACGATGGAACGCATCGTAGCCTGTTGTCTGTGCCATGTGTCGTTCTTTTTGCGAACCTACATTTGTGCACCTGTTTAACTCATTACGATAAGCCAAAAAAGCAGCTTAGTAATGTAATAGCGGCTAGACAACGGCAATCCAGCAATGACACAGAACTTACTGACTTAGATTCAGTAAGTTGCACCACCAAAGTACAAAAGAAGCCAACATTCAAGACATCGATTAGCCCAAAACTTCGAAATGCTTTGGCACATCCGTCTATGGACGACTTAAAGGGGGACCAGGGTAATGCTATATTTCTCAGTGTTGCTATTTATTACTGTGGGGCGCATAATTGTTCGTTTGGACTCCACGGATAGTATTCAGCGGCATCGACTACTTGGTGCTGCAGATAAGACACCGATAAGAACAGTAAAAACTAAAATGAAATAGGTAATTACTGAACAATATTCGTGGGAAAAGTTACAGGATGCACAACTATACGTACCTAGAGCGGGCACCCGAGATAACTGTACGAACAAGATGAGAACGCGAGATGGTGACAAAGAGTGGATAAGATTGTTTGGATATAACAGGCAGAAACAATAAACTCCGGTGAACTTGTAAGCGCTACAACGGAGATGTTAAACGCAGTTTCGAGGGTGGAACATATGAATCTTATCAGCAGCAGCTACAGATACGAATGTGTGCTGCATCATTTAGGCCCTAAAAGCAATATAGACAGCTTAATATAGATAAGTATTGTGATAAAGAGCACGGAAGCGTCCTCTGAGACACTCTAGATTTATTCCCACAAGTAAACTTCTATAGTAATCGGATAGCGAAAGCTGCATCCCCCGTCGCTTTGGTACGGCGTGTCAACAACGATATCCACGATAAAAAGTGATATCCGCTTAAAAATTAATACGACCAGCACAAGGTAAAAAAGAAACCACTAGTACAAGGAATCCTGCCAAGTGTATTGTCGGGCCCATGTATAGGGTCAATACGTGTCAGTGGTTCCCCGTTCTTACCCGGCCTAGCGGTTTGACATATGGGCAGGCAAGGAATAGGCACACACTCGCAAAAGAAGATAAAGATTGCGAGAGACAGAAGATATCCCTCAGGAAAGTGTAGGGTCTGAGCGGGAAGAGATTGAAAATAAGGTATAAAGATAAAGTGATACGGAAGACCTTCTTTCTGGAGGCAGCTCCTGAGAAGCAAGATCGACCTGATAGCATTCTACGGTAGCCTCGCGAGCAGCAAAGTGTATAAAAGGCAGCAGAGTAATGCACATCAAGATTTATAAAAAAAAAGGCATACGAGTAATGTATATCAAGATTGACAACCCACGTGGCTGGGATAGAAAAGAAAGAAAAAGGAAACTAGGCCAACGAAGACGAAACTGTAGCGTCTGAGAGCCCCCCGCCCCCTTCCTCCGGCCCCCGAAATACCGGTATTTTTCCTGCTCACCGCTCAAGCGTGCTTCTTCTGGTGGGCAACGAAGTTTTCTCTCGGCGTTGGCTCGACTCTTCACGTCTATCCCGTTTCTATTGTACTTCATTCTGGGAGACGTGAGCGATTTCTGGTCTCGGCTTTGGCTTTGGCTGGACTTTCGGCCGCCTGTCCGTCCGCTTCGGTGGACGACGCTAGGCCCGAGGAATCCGGGTCAACGGAATCTTTCCACAAAAAAAAAAGTGCGCCTCTCTGAAAGGCACAAGTGGAACGCTTGAGATCACTCAGATTCCAGGATAAAAGTCTCTCCAGACAAAATGAACTTTTGTTTACGAACCGCGTCTTTGATGTTCTGCGAAAGGGGCGACGTTTCGTGTTTTCAGAGGTAGGAGACACGTGTATCTGTTTCAGTGCGCCGTGTACAAGACGAAGAGTACGAGGTGAGAGGCGGCCACCTCGAAAGTGCTTTACTTTTGTCGACGGTCCTCGAAGCACTTGCTGCTACTCGCTTTAATGTGCGTTAGAGCTTCGCGAACTTTCGTTACGTGTTCAGTACACAGGTTCTTCTGGGTCGCAGTAAGGGCAACCGTTGCAGTGGCCTAAAAGGTACGTCACGCTTCAGCAGAACCGACAGGAGTAAAGCTACGAGGTGGCTAGTATGTATTTATTCATTATTGAGGCTGCGCTAAGTCGGCACTAATATTTCACAAGAAAACGTTGAATGCTCAACGTCCTCTAGTTTTATTTCTCTCTTTTTTTATCAACGAAGCTGTTCTCAGTCCATCATTCGCAGTCTGCCGGTATTCGCTCAGCGCTGGCTGCGAGGTATTGATGTGGTGTGCCGAGGGTGAAGCACGGAAGGAAGAGGGAGGCTGTGCCGTGACTATAAAGGCTACAGTGAAGTTCGATGGAAAGGAAAATGCGGTGTCTAGCCGAGGGAGTGGTGAGGGCAACTCTTGTTGAAGAGGGTGAGCCATTGAGAGGCGCCCCTGGAGTGGCGAGGATGAGATAATGAGGGGTGCGCTTGGAACGGCGAGTGTGATGCTCGGTGGAGAGGATGAGCCAATGAGACGCGCATCCGGAGTGGCGAAGGTGATGCTCGGTGGAAAGTGTGAGCCAATAGGATGCGCGCCTGGAGTTACGAGGATGATGCTCAATGGAGAGGGTGAGCCAATGGGAGGCGTGTCTGGAGTTGCCAGGGTGATGCTCGGTTGAGAGGTTGAGCCAGTGGGAGGCGCGCCTGGAGTGGCGAGGGTGATGCTCGGTGGAAAGTGTGAGCCAATGTGAGGCGTGTCTTAAGTTGCCAGGGTGATGCTCTGTGGAGAGGATGAGCCAATGGTAAGCACGCCTGGAGTGGCGAGGGTTTCTTTTTTGTTTTGCTTTTAAGCCTCTCGCAAGTCGTAATGTGGTGGGGAAAATGATTTGTGAGGGCAATGGCCCATATGAAAAAGTGACTCGACATCTGCGACTTATTGAAATCATAAAATAATGAAGAAATAACGCAAGGCAGAAGGAATAAGACAAGAATTGAAGAGAAAGAAAGAAGTGTGGAAAGAAGACATGAGAGAGAAATGAGGGGGAAAACACGAAAGTGTAATTGAAAGACGAAGAAATGAAGAAGTAACTTGAGGGCAACAAACAAGACAAATTTTTTTTGGCCAGCAGAACAAAGAGTTGCAATGATGCAGAATAAAAGATAAGATGGTTGAAACAGGCGTTTTTATTTGGTGCAACGCTAAGCACCGAGTGCCGTGCCTATTTCACCATCCATAAACGTCAATCATTCTCCAGTGGCACATTGGGTTGGCTTGTCGTCCATCAGTTGGCGGCACATTATGCCTACACATACTCAGCCAGTCCACAGAAGACTTTCGGAGACGGAAAAAAAGCTTCCGGCGTTCCGTTTCCTTCGCGAGAGGTCAGGGGCGCTGATTCGGTATCCAAATGTCCTCCACGTGCCTGCGCTCAGCTCGAGGGAAAAAGGGCGACTCTGTTTCCGGCCTCAGCTTCCGCGCGAGCCCTCTGGAGTGCAGCGGCTGCGATTCTCACTATCTCGCCAGACAGGCAGAGCGCGTGGTTTCCCTTGACTAGCTTCCGCGGTTTGCCTTTCGCGATTTCGAGCCTCGCACTGAAAGCCCGTTGCGTAAAAAAAAATAAAATAAAGAAAGAAGAAAGAGAGAAAGAAAGAGACCAGAGGTCGGATGTGGCAATAGCAAACAGAACCCCAAAGGAAGACAGGAGTTCGAAGCTTTTGATCTCGCGGAAAAAGTCGGGAGGAAAACTCCGACGGTTCTCCTGCCGCCCCTTTTCACCTCCAAAGTGCCTTCTGCGATCTCCTCTCTTTGCTTCCGGTTTTTTTTTCTTTACTACTCAGACCCTATATCTCGCGCTTCTCTCTCTCTCTCTCTATTTCCTTTTTCTCTTTCTTGCCCAGTTACTCAGGCACTTTGCTTCGCTCGCGCTGCTGCTCTGCCCAGTTGATTTTAGTACCGTGCAGCATTGCTGACGCTGGAAAGAAGAAATCAGGGCTCCCACAAAAAAAAACTTCTTTGCGACGAGGAAGATTGAGGAAATGGCCCCTGCAATGCACGATGAGGCTGTTCACAAGGCGTGTAAAAAGGCCTAGTTTTAGTAAAGACTAGTACACAAGTGGGACCGTTGGTAGATCACAAAGCCATGTACTCGGCATCGACGTCTATCATAGCCCGTCAGTTAAACTAATTGCAGCAGTATTTAATCGTGATTGGGGTACATACTTATATTGCACAAGGCCGGAAAGCGGACAAAACAAGCAGAAATAAAGGCATAGGCCTATGCGTCTCTGTATAAGACATCTTGTAGCGCTCAAGCACAATCACGAATAGAAGACACACAGTATGACAGGACAGGCGCTAACTCACAACTTCATTCGAGACTGGGAATGTGTGGTATATAATATACCACACCATATGCGTCTCTGTCTGTGTCTTGTTTAGTTTGTTACTAGATTGCGCCGCTATACCACAGTGACGGGAAGCCATCAAGCTAGCTGTTGCGACTCTCGTCTCATAATTGCAGAAATCATTTTTTATATGGTCGCCGCGTATGACAAGGGCAGACTGGCAGTGTGGATAGTCACTCGAAACGGATTTACACAACGTTGTGTGATGTTAATGTTATTTCTATGTTACGCATAGATGTAGTGCCTGTAAATACACTAGGAGGTGCGGATAAATGTCTGTAGAAAGTCGAAAAACCATCTATAATAATACGTAGCAGTTTATAAGAACCAAACTGTCATTTCAAAAGAACTTTTCTGGTAAGCCTAAAAACAATTTTTTTGTCGAGATAAGTTGAGAAACAAATAAAAAAGAAAACTTTGCACGGACGTAAACTAGGACTTGCGAAGTATCAAACTAAAACGTAATCAACATGAAATGGACGTTAGAGCATTATTAAATTTCTTTTTATTTAGACAATTGCATGGTTCGTGCGTAGCTTACCATATTTACTAGCTTAATTTCAGCTTTGGCTGACATTGACCAAATGTCGGCTCATTCGCACTGCTGAGCTCAAGGCGAATGTTATAGTAACGTCCTGGGTACGTGGTACAGTGATTACGGTGCTCGGCTGCTGTCCCGAAGGTCGCGGGTTTGATTACGGTTGCGTCGGTCACACTTAAATGTAGTTGAAGTGTTAGAGGCCCGTGTACTGTGCTATATCTCAGTACACGTTGAAGAACACCAGGTGCTCTAAATTTCCGGAGGCCTCTACTACGGAGTGACTAATAATAATCATAATAATAATAATAATAATAATAATAATAATAATAATAATAATAATAATAATAATAATAATAATAATAATAATAATAATAATAATAATAATAATAATAATAATAATAATAACCGATTCCTGTCCATGATGGCCGCATTTCGATGCGCGACAAATGCAAAGAACACCCGTGCGCTTATATCTAGGTGCACGTTAAGAAACCCTAGGGGGTTGAAATTTATCCTTCAGGGCGTGCCTCAAAATCAAATCGCGGTGTTGATACGTAAAACCGCAGAACTTGCCTAATTTAATTTTGACGTCCGTACTGCGTTACATGTTCATGTTCCGGTATAATCACAATTCGTAGGGGTTTACGTGCCAAAACGACGATATGATTATGAGGCACGTCATAGTAGAGGGCTCCGTCAGTCAGTTTCGAGCATCTGGTATTTTTAACGTGCACTGACATCGGACCGTACACGGGCCCCTAGCATTTCGCCTCCATCGAAATGCGACCGCCGTGGGCTGGGGAAGAACCCGCGACGTTGGGGGGTCAGCAGCCGAGCACCCAAACCACTAGTACAGTGCAGCTGACAGCGAACCTATGCGGGTGCGATATAATCCACACGGATTGTTCCTAGAATGTTCTACAAAGCATCCAGATTTTGGCACTGCGACGTTGGCACGAACTCCAGGCATCCAGCGCGCTGCACGCTTCTACCGTGAGACGGCGCGGTATGCTGGGATGTCGACCTGCGCCCGTGGCGTTTTTCTTATCGGCCGCAAAAGAAATTTCCGGCGGTAATATTTCCATGCCGCGGGAAAAAGGTCCTGCTTCTCTTCGGCAAGGCGTGGGTCCTCTGTGGTAAAGTCAGTAAAGTTGCGGAGACGAGGGCCGCTTAAGTGGAAGGGGTGGCACTCGTCTCTGGGACTTACAGGAATTGTTATCTGTGTAGATGTTGTTGTCGTTTTTATGTTATTCGCGTTCTTGTATTTATGGCGCGTGATAACCGCTTTAGGCGCGGTGGCGCTACATGCGCTTTCTGGCAGTTGCATGCCTTACAGGGCTTGACTGGTTTCCCTTCGTTATTCTAAAAGATATAAAAAAAATCTTGCCAAGTGTTTGCGTGAGAGCTTGCTATACATTTCCATCCATCCATCCATCCATCCATCCATCCATCCATCCATCCATCCATCCATCCATCCATCCATCCATCCATCCATCCATCCATCCATCCATCCACCCACCCACCCACCCACCAATCCATCCATCCATCCATCCATCCATCCATCCATCCATCCATCCATCCATCCATCCATCCATCCATCCATCCATCCATCCAACCATCCAACCATCCATCCATCCATCCATCCATCCATCTATCTATCTATCTATCTATCTATCTATCTATCTATCTATCTATCTATCTATCTATCTATCTATCTATCTATCTATCTATCTATCTATCTATCTATCTATCTATCTATCTATCTATCTATCTATCTATCTATCTATCTATCTATATAGCGCAGAATAGACAGACAACCATGCGGACAGATAAATTAGCATATTGTTTGATTGACTGACGTGTTCATTCCCTCATTTTCTTGTTTTTTTTTTCATTGTTAAATGTTACAATTAATAAAAATGTCTATTAGGCCAACTACAGAAGAACTGACTCAAAGCGGTGCCGAATAACGGATAAAATATTGTTTAAAGGAAAGGTGTATATTTTGTAGCTTTTTCTCATATTTTTTTTTAAAGACGAAAGCCACAGATACCTCATCAAACGCGAGAATTGACCGTCGGCGTCGGCGCCGTTGGCGTCAACACGAGTGATGCAAACACTCATAATCACATCATGGCGACGTCGTCATGACGTCATATATCGCGCAAATTCGTGATGTCACCGTGACATCATAATGGCGCCACTATGATGTCACATAACATGACGTCACATGACGACGTCATCACATGATATCGTCAGAGGTGAGCCGATCATGGAGGCAGTAAAAATCCGCGTTAGGTGCGAAAAGCTTTCGAGTTTTCTTAGACGAATGCATAAGGAGCCATGTGAGCTTCTTTTTTTTCCTTTTTTTTTTTGGTCCCCGGGACATGGCCCACTCCACCTTTTTATGAACATCAGGTGGCGAAGGGGTGCGCGATGACTCGGGATAATTCGGCAGGTCTTTTCAAAAGATGCGAATTGATGATCAGCGCTGGTGCTGAATAAAAAATCCGAGCCCGTCCCACCTGAAAACACTCCAGCAATTCAAATCAATATGCTAATCAGCTCGGAAGGACTCTTAATTAATGTTGCGTTTCGAGTACGTTCTGGTAGCGAGCGAACGTTACACGAACAAAGCCCGCATTCTATTCATGCAAACGCACTTCTCGTTTTTATTTTTCGATAAAGTTTTACTTCGGGTGAAGCGGATACGTGTGTCTCAATGAAACCGCGATTCTCAGATATTTCTTTCGCTTTAAGTTAATAAGTAACATAAACAAGATTACAGAGGATCGAAGAACAAAAGACTTGGGGCTGACGAGGCAATCGAGTCGTCACTCGAACGTTTGAATGTGCTGATTGCTTCATTTCACATCGCTGCCGATGAAATCGCAAAACGCTTTCCTGCGTTTTCCAATTCCTTTTTCATCGCTGAATGCGCGTAAGTAAAAAAAAAAAGGAATCGAAAAGAACGCGGAATGCTGACTTCAGCAATTCCTTTATTCCGCTCTGACGCCTCTTCCCATCTCGTCATCTTTCCCGCAACCACGGGCATATTGTTCAGTCTTGAGCAGTACTCAGCTGTTCCGGCCGGGGCCCCACCGCAAGCGGAGAAAAGAAAGACTCGTCTCTTCGGAAAAAAAAGTCGGCTTTAAATAAACCGCTGACGCGGTTCGAAATTTGAGCTTTAGAATTTAAATGCGCAATTTGCATCTGCGGGAAAATGATGTGGCCTTCGACGAGCTTCCTCTTCTCCTCTGCAATGCACGAGAATTTCTCAATAGAAAAAAAAAAAAAGAACTGACACGGCCCCTTATACATTTCCCCTAGATGACTCGAAGGCGAAAGCCATCTTGTTTTTCTCTCCTTTTTTATCGCAGTCTATTGTGTCGATCCCCACCCCCCACCCCCCTCTTGAAAACTGGCTGCACCTAACGTGATTTTGCACTGCCTCCGAGACCGGAGACGTTGGTAGCTTTCTGCACGTCACGTGGCTTCGCACAGCCTCCTCCGTGATCGACCCACCTTTAGTTAAGCGATGATGTCGTTCGATGACGTGATCATGTGATGTGTGGTGACGTCAGAATTCTTGTTGACGTCATCGATGTGACGTCACCCTGTCACGGCATCATGTGACATCAGTGACATCACTGATGTCATGTTATATTGAGGTCATGTGACTTAGTACGCCGACTGCAGCAAGCATACATTCACTCGAGTATCACGTCACTTCTGAAAGACTTTTATAACCAAGTAATTTTTTGCACCATTCGTGTCATAATGATGGTGTCATCATATGACGTCGTGTTATAACATCATCATGGCATCGCTAATTCTGGGGATCTGTGACGTCATGCTTACGTGACAGGGTGACGCCGTTGATGGAGTCATGTTACATTGAGGTCATGTGACTTGGTGCGCCGGCTGCATACACACACACACATTCACTTGAGTATCAGGTGGCTACCGACAGACTTCTTTTATTACTTAATGATCTTTCGCATAAGCCGCGTTGACGCCGCCGGCAAAGTCTCACGATGTAACGTTAGTTCTCGCGAAATCTCAGCAGGTCTCGCGAAGTATCGTGAGATCTCGCCAAATCGCTAAGCCTTTTTGACTCGGGAGACATATAAGGCTTTCGCCTTAAAAATACAAGCAAACTGAATGGAGTCCACTGGAAATCGTTCGCGTTCTGACTCGAATATCTCCTGTTTCGAGCGAAACTATTCACGGCGTCGGCACACTCCAATTCTTCCCATACTTTTGAAGCGTCCGAAAGAGTATCAAAAGAACTTGCATTCGAGGACTCCCGACAGATTTCTCGGAAGATGAAATCTTGCGCCTCCACGAATTTTTTTTTACTTTGTTTCTTTATTCCCACCTTTACATCGTTACGCTTTCGGCGAACAGACTTCATGACGAGTGAAGCAGACCCTTGAATGAGGAATAAAAATCGCTTTTCTCTTTCTCTCGTTCAGCCTGCATAAATTACAATTACGTTCCATTGAATTCTCGTCGACTATGTATTGATTATTGTGAGTTTGCTTCCGCGGATAAACTTAACATTCAGGAATGTTTTATTGGGAGCTTTCGTTCTATATTTCGACTTTATGACTTTCTTACTCTCCCGCTTGCACCAACTTTCCACTTAAAGCTTGTTCACCGTTTATTGTCTCTTATGCACCTGTGTAAGAAAAATTCAACTTGAGAATTTCTCTTAGTGGCCTTATTCATGTTGAGTCTGTTAGCCACCTTGCATAATGTTGCATAAATTTCTTAGTGACTATTTGTACTGCTCGCAAGCGTTTCTTTTTCGCAGGCCTGCGCATATAGTGGCCTTGTGTGAGCGTTTAAAACTCTAGGTCAAGTACAAGGAAATCGTTTTCGTAGTTAGCTCTCTAATGTCGTCTTGTTCTTTCTTTCGTGATCGTTCGCTCGGCGCTATACAACCTGAAGATGTTAATTATACTTTATTGAGTAGTTAATACTTCCTGCGTTACTTAAAATTGACAGTCGGCGCCAACACGAGTGATGCAAAAATCATCATCACGCGATGAGTCATCATGACGTCACAGATCGTCAAAATTCGCGACGTCACCATCACGTCGTCGCATGACATTGTCGCTTAGCCAATGGTGGGCCGATCACGGAGGCAGTGCAAAACCATGTGAAGTGCGGAAAGCTTGCAATGCCTTGCAATGCTCTTGGAGGCATTGCAAAACCACTTTAGGCGCAGAAAGCTTACGGAAGGGGCGGGCGAGGATCAACACATTCACTCAGAAGAAAAAGATGGCTTTCGCCTTCGAGTCATCTTAAGCGAATGCATAAAGGACCTTGTGAGTGTTTTCTTTTTGTCGTGCTAGCCCGGAAAATGTTTCTTTACGAGCACCGAAAAGCTGCTTCTGAAACCCAAATTTAGTCCCATAGCCTGCACAGCGTGAATAATTATCGTGAAAACGTACGCCTCCTCGTCATCTTCTCTTTGACACCGACAGATCTTTCTCGTGTCATCCGGGTACGCCCGATATCGATGCCTGCCCCGGTTAAAGGGATGCGACGAGACAATTGATCGTTCGCCCGTACCCCGGTGTCCCAGTTAGGGCCCCGCGTGAAAAGGATTGCTCCGCATTGCCCCTCCTATAGGACGAGCCCGGCCGATCAACAACTCCACCAAACCCTAGCTTCGAATTCTCGGCCAGCGACGTTGCCTGTCCTGGAAGAAGAAGCAGAATCGTGTGATAAGTATCTTACGTCCAAAAGCTCTGACAGGCCATCTGTGACTTCTTAGCGTGTTCCATTCGTCAGCCCTGTCTGCTTTCGATCCGCCTATGAACTCTCGCAATATATTCTTCCCAGAAAAAACGTGCAGATAGATACCACGTCACGTTGGCTTTATTATTTTTTTTTGTCGGGACCGCCCGTACGACGCAAGCGCAAGTGTCTGTCTTATACTAACGCGCGAACCCATAGTATGAGATTTTTATCTCCTCCCGTAATACATTACCGGTCGTAGACACGTGTTTTACTCTTTGTTCAAGCAGAATCTTGGTTGAGCAAGTTTGTCATGATTCACACGTGAATTAAGTATTCTTTTTTTTTTTCGGCACAATGCAAACGCGGACACAGAAACACTACCAACCTGGGCGCAACTCTTAATTAGTTTATTTACATAGTTTGTAAGGACCGCTTTCTCTCGTGCAGAATAAACTACTTGAAAGTAGTTTACGACCGTTTTGTTGACTGTGGTTCTGTATGCTTGTTTAGTTGGAGAAAAGAAGTTTTCTTCAAATACTCATTAACTCGCTGAAACCACTGTAGATGTACTCCTACCTCAAATAGCAAGGTAAAAGCGACACAGAAGCTTCAGATGCAGTAACCTAATTAGAATACATCACGTGATCACGGCCAAAAGGCTCTCTTATAACGTGTCAAGCGCACACAACTCCAGGAGCAGTCTGGCGCGCACACTTTTTGCTGGGCTCGGCAATCCAAGCCTCTGTCGACGTATGCGACAGAGCCTTAGATGCCTCATCGAACGCAAAAAGCGGCCGACGGCGTCGGCAGCGTCGGCGTTAACACGAGTGATGCGAAAAATTATCATTACGTGATGACGTCACCGGGACGTCATCACGTGACGACGATGTCATGTGATGACGTGATTTTTCACTGCCTCCGGGATTGGACGCACTGGTACCTTTCTGCACATCACGTGGTTTTACAGTGCCTCCAAGATCGGCCCACCTCTGATCAAGCGACGACGTCGTCTGATGACGTCATAGTGACGTCATCACATGACATCAGAATCACGTGATGTGCAGACGTCGATGACGTCATCACATCACATCGTCGCTTGGTCAGGGGAGGGCCGATCTCGGAGGCACTGTAAAATCACGTGATGTGCAGAAAGGTACCTTTCCGGGGGGGGGGGGGGTAGAGTATCAATAGACTCGACTGAGCAGAAAAAGAAGACGGCTTTCACCTTCCAGTAGGCTTAGCTAAATTCATAAGGAACCATGCGACTTTTTTTCACAACGTCGCTACAACTTCATAGCCCAGAGGAGTAGGGCTCGTGTTTAACTTCAAACCTCATAATATGCGCCAAAGAGACACTTTTTCATTTTCTGTCGGATAGCGTAACAACTGCATCTGGGTTATTCACAAGAGCTTTGATTTGCCAGCATCCGTTAACGCCACAGTTTCGTGCTTCGTGTTGATACCCGGAAGTTTGGTGCAAACGACGAATTTCGCGTCATCAGCGTTAGTTCCAACACCTGCAGTTTTTAAGCGGCATTTTTCGTGTCCCTTTTTGGCTGTATACAAAAACAAAATACGTGCTACGTCTGCTAACAGTGGAACGTCGTAGTTTCCTCGAGTCCATGTAATGCGTAGAGCGTGTCTAGCTTAGTAGTCAGACACCTCCGTAGTTGCATAGCAGTCTTCTTAGATCGATATCTACTTCCATGTGAAGTGCGCATCTACACTACATTCTGGTATGATGATTCATAATTAAATTTTTGCTCGAAAATAACTAGGCACAAGAACGCAAAAGCTAAGTGCTTGGCTCCACGAGCAACCCTATATTTAGTTATCTGTCGCAATATAAAAATACGCAACATTTTACCACAGTAATCTTCTTCACCTGATCGAACTCTCGCAAACGTTCTTTCAGGCGTGCTGCGAAAGTTTCGCGTGGGGATCATTTCAAATCAATTGGAATCGTCAGGAATCACTATCGAGAATCGTCCCGGGAATCATACCGGAGTACAATGTATTGTCCTATAAAACAACGAGCCAATGTCCATCGTATAGGCGAATAGAAGCCGTTGTTTGTTCGTCACGTTGACGACACGTCCCTTCAGCACGCGACACGACCCGTCTGGTTAGCCGTACCGTTCACGAGATCGCACGGGTTCCTGACGAAGGCGAGGCTCTCGACCTGCGGCGAAGGCGTGAAGAAGATGAGCGCCGCGATGAAGAACGCCGCGCCGATGATCATGGCCGTGGCGAAAAGCATTAGGTAGTATTTGGCCATGTCCCTCACGAATTCCCGTCTGGTCTCGGCCGTATCGACGAAGTATTCGTTGCAGGTGCCGTCCACCACAGGCGCCGTCACGATCATGGTTGTTTGCCGTTCTGCGCGTTGACGCGACTCCCACCGAAATACCGAAGCTTCGCCCTACCGTTCGTGCTTCGCGGATGATACTGATGATAATGAATCCCGAGAGATTGGAACATGCCCACATAAAGCGGGGATGGAGAAGCAACTGCGGCGTATTTCCTTAAGAGCTGTCCATTGTTAAAGAACTCTAAACTGAAGCATTAAATCGAGCTAGATTGATACGTTGTACTCCGACAACTCGAATGTCGTTAATTTTACCATCTCAGGTTCATAAATAGAGAAGAAAATGTAGGGGAAAGTTTTATTTTTAAATTTCGCGCCAAGATCGCCGAACGTCACGGATTTCAAAGTGCATTTTTCGTATTTTGGCAACATTGGCTCAACGAAGTTTCGTGAAACTCGGTCTGTGCAGTCTATCGCCCCCTCATACAACAATGTGCTTCATTTTTTACTGATTAGGAACTACGTAACACCTAGTAGATGCCGTCAAAACATATGACGTCATGACATTTGGTGCACAAATTTCAAGGTGACGTCGCCACTCGCTTTTTTTTTTCGCGCATTCTCTCGCTCACTAAGAGTATTCTCGCGGCGACAGTGGTTACTTTGGCATCGCGAAAGAGTAATTTACTAATATGAGAAAAATCGTTTTTCTGGTAAAGGGACCGACTACCAATTTTTATGGTGCCCATTTTCTTTAGCGCAACAGAAAGCTTACCGGTGGAACGTGGAAAACTCCGTGAAACATTTGTAATCAGAATTTTTCAATCTGCGGCGAATATGAAGTCGTAAACACAAGTGACAACCCATGCTGCAAACAGGGAGCGCGAGAGCGGTTCGTGTTCGAGCGCGGCGGTTTGCTGCGCATGCGTGCACTCCGCGCGCATGCGCCGCGGCTCGACATGTTCCACTGGTTACCGCGAAGGCAGCGCCGCTTCTCACCATGCAACTCCTTTTACCTCGTAGGCAGCACAAAATAGAGCGGGGATAGATAATAATATACATACTCTAATTTTCAGCTCTTATTATGGCGCGCATGAAAGCATGAGACTACGTGACTACGTACAGCAAAAAGTGATCGACTCCATATTCCAGCTTCAAGACTCTTCCGCTAGGCTGCGCCACATACCGGTTTTTGTTACTTTTAAACACGATTTAATAATATATTATTTACAAATACTGCTGTCTCAGTTATTGAGACATAGCAGGAGTGGATACAGATGTTCAACACAATGAAGAAAAAAAAATACAATTTAACAAAATACATGATTTCGCAACTCTTTTTCAAATTGCTGAGCATCGAGTCTGCGCAGAGACCCATCAAGCTCATTCCATAGATCCACGGTCCGCGGAAAAAAGGAAAACTTAAAACAATCAAGACTAGCTCTAAACGGCATAATATTTAGGGAATTGAATCGTCGCGTACGGCGTGCAGAAGCTGCAACGAAAGAAATGGGTGCTAGTACACTCAAGCCGGTGTGAACTATCTTATGCAGGAAGATGATTCGATCGCAAGTGCGCCGATGTTCGAGAGGCTGCAGCGATAAAACATGCGCATGCGCACTAGGCGAGAACCGCCGGTCATAGCGACGCAAAATAAACCTTATTGCTTTTTTTTTTAACAGATTCTAGCATAGCTATGTCATGTTTGTGGTGAGGTGACCAAACAACCGACGCATATTCGGGTATAGGCCTGACCAAGGTCTTGTACGCTGTCAATTTGCATTCTTTTGTCGAGTTGCTTAACGTACGTCGGAGATACCAAAGTTTTCGAAGATCCTTGCAAAGTTTCGAAGAGCCGAAAATCCTACTTATAACGCGGGAAGGATACTGGAATCTGTCACTATATTTTACTGTCTTTTTCATTTTTACCAGGATGTAATCACACGTTGTAACCAGTTGTCGGTCCCTTTAAGCGTCCCTTTAAAGGCCCCTGAACAACCTCTGAATATACAAATAACGAGCACGTTATTTTGTCCTAGCGTTTCCCGTCTTTTAGGCCCAATTCGTGACGCCAGCAGTCTGTTCAATTGACGTCATGAGGAAATAAGCTCTCGATTGGTCCATATACGAGGGATACCAGTTGCGAATCGTCTACTACCCTACCTTTCCATGCAGTCGCACGCAGAGATAACAACGTGTAGCCCGAAAGCCCGAAATCCTCTAGGCTTATTGCTGATGTTGTCCACGTGTTTTATGAATAAATAAGCGCTGAGGAGGAGACAGCGCCTGTAGGAAGGGTAGTGAAACTGTAGCTTCAAAGAAACTTGCCCCCCTCCCTCCCCTGTCATCTTAATGGAAGAATCCTGCGCACGCGTATGCCTACATGTAGCGTATTACTGCTATCAAATTTCCATTTGCCAGCACCAAATCTCGCTTCTGACACTAAAATTTCTCACGTTCTGAAAAAACAAAAACTGCATTTTTCTTCTATTTCGCTTCTGTATAAACCGTTATAAGCCTGCACTTTATTTTTTTCAACAATTTAGAGGAACTGTACTCTTATATAAGCGTAATATAGAACAGAACTCAATGGCGCCGCACGTGTCATCTATGCGTGGGCGTTCGTATTACCTGCGGGTACAAACCTACGCTTTTCTAAACGACTTAGCGGAGCTAAGCACTTATATAAGCGACGTAGAACACGAAACACTGACGCGCAAACACGCACACGCAAGAACACGTCAGCGTCGTGGGCGTGCCAAACGCATGGATTGCGGACGTGTCCACGGACGATTGACAAATACCGGGAGCACGCCGTACCATGATCAGCTTGCACTCTGCGATCGCAGAACGAGAGGGATAGGTTGAGCGAACATGGTAGTGGCTGATGGAACTCATTTCTATCCTTTTTTTTTCTCCCGCAGAATCTCACCGGCGTCATGCCAGTCACGTAGGGCGCGCAGATTTCGTGCAGGCGCCCGAACTCGTCACCGCACAAGCCATTCGTTTTTCTTTTCTGATATCACATGTATTACTGCTGCGTCCCACACGGTTCTTTTTTTATTTTTTTCCTGGTATCTTTTCGTAACTTCTCTTTGCTGCTGCCACGTGCTTAGTAACTTGTATTCCCTTTATGTGTTTTTCTTTTTCCTTTTCTGGCCAGTCAATTGATGTTTCACAGTGCTGCACTTGTAATTTGTGCACGGCATCCGTGTCTTTTTTCTTTTTGTTGGAGCCTTATTAGGGCGTCGGCGAACGACTGATGAAAGCGACGAATCCGCGGAAAATCCGATTGCGAGCCAGATTTCGTTAGGATGACCCGAGTTTGATCGCATTTCGCCCGTGCACTCGGAAGCGAAGTACAGAAAATTGTGGGTGAAAAGATTTCACGAGTAAAGAAAGAAACGAATTGATGGCCACGTTCAAATACCTTTACTACTGATCCCAGTCTAAACTGCAACGAACACACAAACACAAGTAGGCTTGAAGAGATGAAAAAGATGGCTGATCCACCCGTCATAGGAATCGTATTACACGAAAGTGAAACGTGTAGTCGCACAAGTAGTTAATTGCCTATAGTGCTTTGGTATATGAGAGCTTGTACAATGTCTACTGTTGTTCGGCAGATATAGCACCGATTGATGTGGACGCATCGCACTCACGTTGACGTCTAGTGGCACATCTCCGTACCGACGACTAACGCCCATGATCACGATTTAACCCTTTCGGCAGCTGAAGTTAACATATACGTGGACAATGCATACGGTGAATCCCCCGCTAAGATGGCATCAACAAGCACATTATAAACACTTATACTCGATATACATTCCTTCAAAGTGTCGTGAAATGCGAAGGGAAATACTACACGCGTCGTATCTTCCCTCTAGCCTGGCCGTTACTTCTCACAAGGCGAGCGGGGAACGCGGTGCAACAGCCAGGCGCGCGTCGGAGAGCTATTTTTCGATATGGATGAATGCTATGAGCGAGGCTTGGGCTAAAGCCGCCACCTGTGTGTTAAATAGTTGACGAAATTAAACTTGTATTGGAAACGCGCCGAATGGGACGGCCATAGCAACGGCGTGTTTTTTTTTTTTTTCGAGCCTGGTGGCACGTGTGTCACACCCCGTTATAAAGGGGACGCTCATAGCATCCATCCATCCATCCATCCAAGAGCACTGTGAGAGGAAAGTGTGAAAGATAAAAGGCGCGTTCATGTAGCCTCCGTTATGTGTTTGGCGGTAGCTCAGTGGGCTGAACGCGCGCCAGCCATCGCCGCGAACCGGAAGGTCATGGGTTCGACTCCTATCAACGTAACTTATAGTATTTTTCTTGGCCATCTGATGGTGTTCATTTTACTGACGTATTTCCGTGACGAAAATACGTCATGAAAGTCTTGGTGGACCCCGGCATAAAACACTTTCGTGTTAAAATCCTTGAATAGGGGACGTTGGTGGAGCTAACGTTCCGACAAGCTGTCTTGTCTTCTTCAAGGAAGCAAGGTTGCCGCTTTGAAGAAGACAATACCACTTGTCGAAACGTCGGCTACCGCGCTTGTGTTTGCGTCTTTTTATGTGTACGTATTTGTTGCCCTTTTGTGCGCTGCCTATTCGAAAAAAGAACTCCTCCTCTGGTCTCTTCTCCTTCAAGCCGGTAGAGCGCTGCGCGCGTTGTCCAGCGCTTGCTTCGGTTGACTCCTCTGAAATGCGGGTTCGACATGCCGAAATTCTCTCCTGCGCAGCGCCGCGATGAGCGCCAGCGCATGCGCGTCTCCTACCCCTCTGTCTCCTCTCCTACGCTGCCCCCCTCTCGCGCGCCTGTCGAGCGCGTTCCCCGCTCGCCCTGTGAGAATTAATGGCCAGGCTAGAGGGAAGACAAGACGCGCGTAGCGTTCCTCTTCGCGTTCCACGACGCGAGAGCGGCAGCATGCCCAACGAACGCCAACGGAACGCCATCGTGCAAGTGCTCCGGCTTCGCATCGCCTCATGGTCCCCTTTAGCGGGAGATGGTGTAATTTTTTTTTCGTCCGTGTTTTCCATGCGCTTTTAGTTTTCTTCAGGATGCCTACTGTAGCTTGGAAAACAATGATTTCTTTTCTATTCTTTGAAAATTTAAGCACCGAAAATCTCAGGGAGTGTAGCACGAACATGGCGCTATGTGATAAGGTTGTTTAGTGAAATTTCTTTAATGCACTCCTTCCCGTTAACTTTTGCGGAGCTCAGTGTTCAAGCCTGTTCACTCAGTGCGTACTCTAGGGTGTGCCAGATGCTGAGTATAGAGGTGTTAGAATGCACACTAAGATTTTTAGTGTGTTCACTTTGCTCCTTTCTGCGCATTCTACTGCTTTTGTTGCCCTTCTCACCGACTAGCCAGTGCTACTCGCCCGTTCTAAGAGACAGGCGAATAATGCTCACGCAACGAGTTGCTAGCGTGCACTGGGACATACTCATTGACACAAGTTACTTAATTGCCAAGGCGGTAGCAGCTAACTGCAACCTGCAAGAACTGGATAAGCGGGAAAAAGACCTAGTAATTTCTGTGCTTTATTATATAGGTCATGAGAATGATGTGAATAAGTACACTCTTAGACCAATCAATATGCTGCTTCCATCAGAGTGTGGTTCCTTACCAAACGTCGCAGGAAGCTCAGTGATATCTTGTATTTAGGACCCAACAAACAAATCTGTGATTCAGCGTCTCAGTTACTTGCTGGCAACAGGAAAGAAACGCAGCAGTGCCCAGACTTCTGTCATTAAAGAAACATCATCACGTGAAACGGTGGATTAATACGCTTCGTCATGATCTCACCATTTGTCATCACTACCGACAGTTGGGGGGGGGGTCTTATCTATGTCAATGTAATGGATGGAATATGTATTACAACGATCCAATTCGAGAAAATATCGATTACGTGGGAACGGCGGCACTGCGTTTTTCACGAATACGACTGACGACAGACGCGTTCTTTATTTCCTATCCATAATGTAGTGACAAGAGCTGAAAAAAAGAAGTGATCCTTCGGACGTTTTGCGAGATAACGAGCAAATGATGCGACAATGATATATCCGTTGCTGATGAGATAACGATTGCTGTGAGTGAGGCCTGTTGCTTGTAGACTTTTTTAAACTGTTTTTAAGCCGTAATAAAAACATAGATGAAATAAATTGTCTTCTTTAAAAAAATTCGGCAGATCCCACGTACCGTGGGAGTCGATGTTATGCGAAGCATACGCGGGATGGTGACTGCGGCGTAATTTTTCACATTGAGCGAAAGGTTAAGGAATGACGCTAGAGAAATGTGGAAGTGATAACGCACACTCATATGCTGATGAGTCGCATGTGCATTATATAAAGTTGTTTACAGTTGCGTAGCGATACCAACAGCAACATGGATGTTACCATCCCCAGACGCGGTAAGCTGATATGTAGTGCTTATATTCTGCAATACTGGATAGCGCGAATCCGAACAGCACAAAAACGAAACACAAATGCACAGGACAGGCGTTACTCGCAACTAAGCTTCATTCAGGAAAGTTACCCTGCGTGTGCCACAGCCAAGTGGCACACGCAGGCGCACTGCACTTACGTTACAGTCACAGAACTAACTTTGCTGTTGGGTTACAGTTGTTATGCTTATTGTTATCTGTTATGACGAGAGCGCACGCACGTTTCAGGAACCCGTATGTGTAGAAGGGGTTCTTGACAGTTCTTGAACAACGTCATCATCACCGTGTTCAGTGAGCACCAGCAGCTCGACCGGACTTGTAAATCGGATCCGTTCGTGATCGCGGCTACGAGAGGTCTAAGTGCAGTGAAGTGCGAGGTGTAGCACAGCTGGTGGAAACCCTGGATGTCTCTTACAGTGAAATGATCTATGACGCCTCTTGTCCTCCACGTGGCAGCGAGGTCTTTTGATGCTCTGTCCACATTCAAGCCGTCTTTCACGCAGTATAAAGACCAGTAGTTCTTGGGTCTTGATAAATCAATCTTGAATTCACCGATAATGATAAGCGGCCTGGTTCTCTCGGCATATTTATTGTAGTAAGCATTGACCTCGGTTTTTGCGTAATCGACGTGGTCCACGTTGCGGACCACGTGAAAGAGTGCATGGCTCAGCGTCTTCCAGGGGTGTCCTGTTTTCAGCTTCCTGACTTTCCTTGTGTCCGCCACGGTGGTGTAGCGGTTACGGTGCTTGGCTTCTGACACGAAGGTCGCGGGTTCGATCCCGGCCGCGGTGGTCACATTTCGATGGATGCAAAATGCTAGTGCCCGTGTACTGTGCGATCTCGGTGCACGTTAAAGAATACCAGATGGTCAAAATTAAAGCCCCTACAATATTATTATTATTATGACTTTCCTTGCGTGTCAATGTGTGTTCGCGTTTACTTTGTTGGTTGAGACTTTGTATCACCTGTTGCACATACCCGCACAACATAAACTCTGGTATGCGGGTATGCGCCACACGTGACTGAGAGAAAGGGTTTCATGACGTACGCGACAAGCATTTTGCATTATTGATGTCATGACCAGTGAATCGTGTTCACCATACACTGATCCCCTGCTATGCCAATTTCGGTACATTACAAGTTATGGAGACGACCAGGAGAGCGCCCAGACGTAGGCGGCTAGATAGATAGATAGATAGATAGATACGCAGATAGAAACGCCCAAAGTGCCTGAGGTTCGCAAGGAAATGCTTCGCATTTAAAAAAACTAATGTGAAGCCATGATTCCTCTATCTATCATATATTTCGCGACCATACTTTTGATGGTGATCGACTGGTTAAACATGACGAGGCAGACATGATAAAAAATTAAAAGTTCTTTTGTCTAACCACACCTTGTTTATCATGCGAATTAAAGATAGATAGATAGATAGATAGATAGATAGATAGATAGATAGATAGATAGATAGATAGATAGATAGATAGATAGATAGATAGATAGATAGATAGATAGATAGATAGATAGATAGATAGATAGATAGATAGATAGATAGATAGATAGATAGATAGATAGATAGTGAAATTCCAAAGTCTAAGCTGCACCCTAAGAGTCTACTAAGCGTCAACTTACTCCGCTCGGCCAACCACTGCACGAATAAATGTCATGGCAGTAATCTATGACGAATGCAACCGCTCGTATTTTCTCATAGTTTTCCTCTTCAAAAGTTAGACGCTGGATTGTGCTTGGGCGCGCACTACAGCAAGACGTGGTCTGAAGCGTCAGTGTTGCCTGTCTGGCAAAGGTTTCTGCATCGGTGGCTTATACGTTTTCCTGCTTTGTCATATTGCTGTCGTCTTTCGAGCTACGCGAGCCTGTCCATTACGTGCTAGGTAGAAGCCACCGTTGTGGCACGTTACTTGTATTTGCTGTGTCTAGTTATTTATTTCGAGCTAGCTCCGGTCTGCTCTGGCAACGTCGAAAGAAATTCAGACAGAAAGAGAGAAAGTAAACAAATATTAGCAGTACGCTTTGTTTCTTGTTGTTGAATCTTGCGTGTTTCTTTTTTTCTTCTTCTTCTTCTTTCCGCGGACTCCTGGCGGCACTTTCATCGCGCAGTCTGCGCGTTGGCGATGATCCATTTTTCAGCGAAACTGCCAACTTCGCCGATTCTCTTGGTTCGTTTCGTCCGATTCTGTTTCCTTTTATCGCCTGTTTCTGTCCCGCGTCCCTTCTGGCTGTACTTCTGCTAAAACGGTGCAGCGTTGCCAAAGCTGAATGGCGCGTCTTTTTGTCGAAGGCCGTATTCACGGAGTCGGCATCTATGACAACTATACTACTACTGCTACATAATGCAATTATCATTCCTCTTTCTCCTAGTCCTCTACCTCAACTACTACCTACCAGTACACTCTTAGTCAGGCCCTGGTTAAATGCTGGCTACATCCAGGAATGCAGACGAAAAATGTCCTGTTTCCTGGCTATATCTAGCACCTTAAGCGGGACTTGATTAAGAGTGTAGTTTCTATTACATCTGCTTGCACGATAGCAGCAATAGCCGTACGACTGCTACTATAGTACTAGATATGGCCACAGCTGGTAAAGCTACTACTATTACTACTGCTGCTGCCTCTTCTTCTTCTTCCTACAGTAGTAGTAGTAATTGTAGTAGCAGTAGTAGTACTTCTAGATTGATTTCTCCTGCTACGATATCCTATTACTACGGGTATTAGTACTTTAGTAGCAATAGCCCCATGGCTACTACTGCTGTTAGTACTGCAAACTGCCACTACTAGTAATGGCAGTACAAGTACAATTAATAGCACCACTTGTAGTAGTAAACTACCACCATGACTATTAGGTTTCTTTGTCCTACTGGTACGCATATTAATTCTGCTCTGGTAGCAGTGGTTGTACAACTACTGCTACCATAGTGTCTACATAGTACCACTACTTGTAATACCAATAATAATGTTAGTAGTAGTAGTAGTAGTAGTAGTAGTAGTAGTAGTAGTAGTAGTAGTAGTAGTAGTAGTAGTAGTTTTTCACCCTAAGACATAACCTGGGGGTAAGGTTAGCTTGTTTGGCCTATCAGAACGCTCTTAGACACAGGGACATATGAATCACAAGTCTCTAGCACATGGGACCAACTCCGCTGGCTTCTGCGCCGTATACTCGCTGTAAATCGGGCAACCCTGCCTTCAGCTTTCCCCAGCTGCACGGTTCTCGTGCCGCAAGCTGCTAAAAAAAAATGTTCGCCCAGCCGTCCGCCGGGAAGAAGAGAATGAAACGGACCCAAGGGACAGGAGCAGCGGTCCCTTGCGGGGGCCGACGGGCTGCTAGCCGCAACTGACAGGAAATGCAGGAAGACGGACGCAGGCCATCCAAGCTACGCTAAGGTGGTGAAATAAACAACTCCGATAGATACGTTTGCCCGTGACAACGCTGACAGATACAGCGAGCCGCGCTTCGTTTCGCACCTCCCTTGAGTCTATTTCGCGGTGAAGGCACATTCTCACTCGAAATACACCTCGTGAAAAAGAACGAGAAACAAGAAACGTCCTTCACTATTGTGGTTCAGTGGGAAGCCTGTCAGGCTGTAGCGCATACGTTTCTCTTGAAATAAATAAAAGAAATGATAGTCACTGTGCAATGTACCTTAGCTTTCGGTAACGTTTGTTGCTTCCAGCGATACGCTCCACATCTTTCGAGAGCACGCCATAAAACGGTCTGAAATTGGTGCACGTTAAAAAACCCCAGGTGGTCGAAATTTCAGGAGCCTTCCACTACGGCGTCCCTCATAATCATATCGTGGTTTCGGGACGTTACACCCCACATATTATTATTAAAATTGGAGAAATGGTATAGAGTACCATAGGACGTATACAAACAACAAAACGACGCCCAGTACGTAGTCGTGATTTAATTTCTGCGGATAAACGCATTTGCCGCCAGTGAGACCCGAACCCACAACCTCCGAATTTCGGGTCCGATGCTCTGCAGATTGAGCTGCGACGGCGGGCGTTCCCCTGTCCACTTTCTGTGGCATTTCTGCGCGTGTAATTTTTTTTTCGGCAAAAGGGGTGTCGCACACTCGCCGCCTTGGCTACGAGTGGCTCTGGCTAACACTCCCTGTGATTACACGCACAGAAATCCCCAAGAAAATGGACGTTGGAACGCCCGTGTTAGTAGCTCAATTGGTAGACCATCGGACGCGCAATACGGAGGTTGTGGATTTGGGTCCCACCGAAGGCAAGGGTGTTTCTTTCGTCCACTTTCGTTCATTTCAATTTATTCATGTTACTATACACTGTTAAAAACAACCAATAATGTTCCCTCGTCTTTGGCTTATCTCGGCTTCCCGTGGCTTAGTTGTCTGATTTATTAGGTTGACTCATTGAGCTCATTCACAAGCGTGCATTCGTAAGTGCGACAGCAAAAAAAAAAAAAAAGACAGCACGGAAGTCTCGATTACTGTTCTTGTTTCAATAAACTTACTTACAAACGAACCTCCCTAAATGCAAGCTTCAGTAAAGAAATATTTGCTAAACTCTCTAAGAGTGGTTCGCAAGGTTGTTTGTATATATTCTCTTAACGACATTCTTTCGCAAGTGTTAGCTCAAGTAAGACTATTACTGTTCAAATCGTAAACGCAACTACTGATAAATAATCCGCGCAAATTACGATAGAAGCATTTATATCGGCCTTGTAATAGCGCCGACGCGTGATCGCAGAGCCGGCAGTCATCCTTGCGCGGCATTGTGGGACGTATCGTTCCAGGCGTCGCCGCCAGGGGGGGTGACGTTCAACACCTTGGCCGGTATGCTATAGATGGGGTTGCCACCGGGCGGGTAGGTGAGTTCCCTGAGCGGCGGCTCGGCCGCGGACACGATGCTCGCGTAGGCGAACACGAGCACGTTGATGATGATGAGCACGACGATGACGGCCGCGGTGATCCTCATGGCCAGCGACACCGGCGTGTCCTGTTGCCGGGAGTTGGGGCGGACATTGTGGGATGAACCGCGCTGCGCGCTCGAAGCACCGTCGACGATGATCGCAGACGTGCTCGACTGCGGCATGGGGGGCTGGGATAACAATCATCACAGGGTTCATTCATTCATTAGCTAGATTGTTCAGAAATACAACGTACAGAGATACACCGACGGAGAGCACAGATAGATAGATAGATAGATAGATAGATAGATAGATAGATAGATAGATAGATAGATAGATAGATAGATAGATAGATAGATAGATAGATAGATAGATAGATAGATAGATAGATAGATAGATAGATAGATAGATAGATAGATAGATAGATAGATAGATAGATAGATAGATAGATAGATAGATAGATAGATAGATAGATAGATAGATAGATAGATAGATAGATAGATAGATAGATAGATAGATAGATAGTCCAAAGAGCAACTGCTGACAACAGCGCTAGCCCGATCTCTGGGGCGCGCTATCTGAACAGACCACTGATCTCCACCACAGTGGAGTTCAGTGGGACAGACATCAGGAGATGGCTTCCTAATGTGCTGTGCTCTGACAGCTTACTTTGCATTGAGACGGCAGACAGCACGAAATACGTTTCGCTCCTTGGAGCGGCCTTATTCGCTTAAACCAGGGTTTTGTAGAGCGATGCGAGGCCGGATCCAAAAGAGTTAGTCGCTGGCCTTGCTTCGTATAACATGCCGATTCGTTGCTATCACATTCATTGCTCCGCTCCTGCAGCGAAACTAATGTTTATAGCTAAATCGACACCAAATCTTTTTCACGTTTCGTTCGACCCTTTTGTTCTACAATTCGCAATTTGTTAGACGCTGGGTCTCTCACCTGTTGCTGCTGCTGCGGAGGCGGCTCCGGCGTCAGCGGCTGCTGCTCTTGCTGCTGCTGCTGCCGCCGCCTCCGTGAGCTCGATCTGGAAGAGGGCCTTCTCGGAGTTGTGGTAGCGTTTGCCGTCGACACTTCTTCGCTCTTTGTCGACTGCGGTGGCTCCTCGCGCTTGTCCTCGGGCGGCTGAGCCTTCTTGGACCCTCTCGAAACTGCCGGAGAGAAGGGAGGCATCCACGCATGCTCGCTAGCTGTCGTGCTTAATTGTGCAGTTCGTGAGATATGCGTTATCACCATTTTGCACGAGTGTCCCAACTCGCACTGCAACGTAACTACGGGTGCAGAAAGCTTCCGATGCTTCCGATCTCGGAGGCAGTGCAAAACCACGTAGGGTACAGAAAGGTTTCCGGGGGTGAGGCGGGGGTCAACTCTCGTGGAGTCGACTCCCGGCTCGACAGGATTTGACACGCTCGCTCCCGACTCAACCAACCGATCGACTGGTTCTGTGTTGAGTACCGAAATACGGCAACTGTGTTTTCTTTTAGTGGCACACTTCGTATTTATCCTTTGGCACCATTTTCGCTTCTCAAAGGGGCAGAGGCACTTTGACGAATTAAACGGGTCAGGGTAGTACAGTGTTCAGCCACTCCGTGAAAAGAGTTCACTTATCTTATGTACAACTGGCGGGAGCCAATAAAAAAGTCACAGGCTCCCTTATGTATTCGCCTAGGAGGACTCGAAGTCAAAAGCCATCTCCTTCTTGTTCTCAGTCGGTTGTTTTGACCCCGCCTCCGCCCTGAAAGTTTTCTGCACCCAACGTCGTTTTTCAATGCTTCCGAGATCGGAGGCATTGGAAGCTTTCTACAGCCCACATGGTTTTGCAGTGCCTCCAGGACTGGCCGACCTCTCACCAAGCGACGATGCCATGTGATGACATCACGATGCGACTTCACGTTATGTGGTGCCATAGTGACGTCATCATGACGTCATAATTTTGGGAGACCTGTGACGTTATGACGACGTCATATGGTGAAGTCGTCACGCGATGGCGATTTTTGACACCACTTGCGTTGAAGCCGATGCCGTCGGTAACTTTTCACGTGTCATAATTAAGTCGTCCAAGGCTTCCGCTTTAATAACGATCGTCGACTTCTCGATTCTTCGAGAATACACTTTGTATCTATCCGCCTCGACATCGGCACGTGGAGCATGAAGAACAAGTGCCGTCCTTCTACGGCTCCTTTTAATGAAATATGAGGCTATGCTCGTAAAAATGACATATGATAGCAGTAATACCGCGCAACGCTCAGCTACCTGGTTATTAATTACGCGTACGTCTTTCATAATTAATTGCTTGCTCTAACGTCGACCGGCGAAAGGAAGAGGAAAATAAGTAGGAAGCATGAATCAGTGATGCGTATCGAAGGTCTTTGGTATCCTTTTCTTTGTTTTGGTTTTCTTTTTTTTTTGTGGCACGAGCACCGGGTGACACTCTGGTTTCACTTCCACGAACGTCCGGTCGAGCGCTTACTGCCGGTTTTCCGAATATTCAGAAAAAGTCTCGTAAAAAATAAAACTGGTAAGAAAACGATAATTCCGGTTTAGGTTAAGAGTTATGTTGGATACTTGTGATATCGGAGGAAAAGTTTACTTAGAATAAGTGACAATTTCTTATATTGTGGATCCTCAACATTGAGATAACGTTATCAACTTTTCCGTGTGCCTAAAAAAAATGCGGAAAATTCATCTAATAGGAATAATAGGGCGAAGCACTTAATGCAATGGTGCCGAGGTGCAGTAATATACGCGCATTATTTTATTACATTTTTGTACGAGCGGTTTCCCATTATTAGTAAACGCTAGCCAATATCAACTTATATTTATCCAGCTGTTAGTCAACATAACCTAGCGCCATCCAAAGGTGTACGGTGCTGTTACTTTGTCAGTAACTTCGGTAGACAGTGCAACAGCTGAATTATTGTTTTAATAATTCATTTTCTAACGTATTTTCTGTGTCGACTTTAACTTTGTATGAGAACTTGTATGACCTACCTCACATCAACAGATATCTTATACTTAACTATGGGCCTGAAAATGTTTCTGAAAGCCGATTTATAAACTCCTTCCGACGTTCACTTTTCTCGCCGTGCAGATCTCTCTATGAAGTGTTTTTACCTCGCGAGTGGCAACACAAAATATAAAAATCACCTAAGCAGGTTGTAGCAAAACAAGCCAGTGCCTCTGTGATGTGACATGGCATCTTCGACCCCCAAATGTCGCACGGTTCGACGGTAAGCCGATGACGACTTTCTCAACATTGCCATCCCGTAATTAACGCTAATTAGTACGTCATGTAGCGAACGTGGGAATGCGCTATTGCGCAAATTCATGCAATCCCGAAACAACCATCCGAGGACCAGCAAACGGCCGTTTCTTGCGCGTGCGCGGCAAACACCTCTTAATGAATGGCTCATTAGTATCGCGCCGTAAGTATGGTCTCTAATGAACGCTCGCTGCTACGCATTCACATGCTCGTTGGCTAACCCTTGGTCTACAGCCGACCGTTACACACTGTGATGCAACGAACGGTCGTACTCTACGGTAATAACCACATCTGAAGTTTTACGTGCCAAAACAACATCGTTATGAGGCACGCCGTAGTAGAGGACTCCGCAAATTTCGTCCACTTGCGGCTCTTTAACGTGCACCTAAATCTAAGTAGATGGTTCTCCAGCAATTCGCCTCTATCGCGATGCGACCGCCGCGGCCGGGTTTGAACCCGCGACTTTCGGGTCAGCAGCGGAGCACCGTAACCATGGGCTGTACCACCTTGGCGGCGGTCGTACGCTACGGTGTGCAAAGATATGGTTAACCTATATATGGGCATATCAGTAATGTTAGGAAATCACTAGCACCCCGTATAAATGCGCACAATGTTGCGCGGCAGCAAGGCTTCTGTAGTTTGGAAGATTTGCAGGTCACATTTGCGTATTTAGCCGCGAATCTGTTGAACGTGTTCTTTGCCGCAGTCTTTGAAAGAGCCCCGTACAAAAATGTATGTAGACAGTCCATAGACTGTCTCATTACATTACTGTAAGGGGCGGGCACAGGCTTTTCGAAAGGCCGCTTCGAAACATACTACCTTGGAATACCGTCGTAAACTGTTGTCGGGTCGGAATTTGGGTAAGGCTTTACTGAAGTGAAGCGAAGCTTTATGTGAGTCACAGATTTATGTGGCGGCGGCGGCGGCGGCGTCGTCGTACGCGAGAAACCGGGCACCGGCGAGTGTACAGAAATGCGGCCCTCGAACGCGCGCCTGTCATATACGTATTTGTAAACGATGTTTAACCGTAATTTAAGCGTAACTGCTGCTCTCTCTCCTGATACGACAATCTGATCTTTTATCGAGGTCACTTGTAATTTCACGTTGCCGCATTTGATGGCTGCCTGGATATGAACGCATGCCTGTCGTTGTTGCCTGTAGCAACTGAAGTGTTGTGCCGCTAGGCACGCGGATGAAGGTCCGATTCCCGGCATGGAGGAAGGAAACAGTTAGGAAGGGAGCATTACGCGATGCGATAAAAAGAAGGAAGAATAGTAGGTCAGGCGCGCACACGCCAAGCTTCGCTTGTTGGCGTTTTCCCGATAGGAGAGGGGCTCCTGAATTTTCTTACGTGATTTTACATTCTAACCTAACCCAACCTAGCCTAACCTAACCCAACCTAACCTAACCTAACCTAACCTAACCTAACCTAACCTAACCTAACCTAACCTAAAAGGAGGAGATGGAGGCGTTATCTTCTGCAAACCTTGCGAGAGTACGGCTCAGGGGCAGCATTTTTGTTTTGTTTTAAATTCGAAAGCCTGCTCTTACGCAAAGCACTACGCGGTGGCCAGTTTATGTACTCGTACCTTCTAACGCCTGGGGTGCGGTCCGCCACGGGGGAGCAGTGGTTATGGTGCTCGGCTGCTGACCCCAACGTCGCGGATTCGATCCCGGCGGAAACGATCGCATTTAGATGGAGGCGAAATGCTAGAGGCCCGTGTACCGTGCGATGTCAGTTCATGTCAAAGAGCAGCAGATGGTCAAAACTTCCAGAGACCTCCACTACGGCGTCCCCCATAATCATATCGTGGTTTTGAGGCGTAAAATCCCAGACAGTATTATTATTATTAACGCCAGGGGTGCGGACGAACGCGCAAGGTTTGAAGATGGAGGGACGTTTTCTGTGTTCGTTGTACTCACCGCTCGAGGATTGTAAGCTGGCGCTTCGCCCCTTAGACGTCTGAGACGGCTTCTTTTCGTGGGATTCCATCTGTTCCGGCCGCTCCATCTTGACGGCTGGCGACGTTATCGAAACGTACTGTCTAGATGCTGATGATGCTGCTACGACATCATGGCACGTACTCGAACTGATGACGATAGTGATCCGTTTCTTGATAGCGCTGACCCACTAAGTGGATGGAGCAAGAGGCAGGTGGCAGTTTGTTTACGATAACGACGTGTCAAGCTAGTGGAAACTGGGAAATTGAAAAAAAAATCACAGGGTCCCTTAGGCATTCACCTGTGACGTCTGGAAGGCGAAAGCCATCTTCTTTTTCTTCTCAGTCGTTGTATTGATCCTGCCTCGCAGCCCACCGAAAGCTTTCCGCACCTAACATGGTTTTTGCACTGCCTCCGTGGTCGGCCCACCTTTAACCAAGCGAAGATGTCTTGTAATGATGGCATCATGTGCCGTCAGGTGACGTGATGTCATAGTGACGTAACGATGGCGTCACAAATTTTTGCGATATGTGACATCACGATAACGTCATCACGTGATGATTTGTTTGTGTCACTCGTGTTGGCGCCGACGCTGCCGACGCGGGACGCCGGTCAATTATCGTGTTTTATGAGGCATCTAAGGCTGTCGCCTTAATAAAATAATACATCGGAGAAATAAAAATGCTGGACGAGGAAGCGGTCAGACTATCAGATGGAACCTATGAAAGAGATAATAACCCACTGGGACGTAAGGATCTGGATGCGAAATTACATAGACATCGATTTAGACAAAAGGGGTTTGGGAATTGGCAAGAAATAGGGCAGCTGTTACGTTCAGGTTACGCTTCAATTGTTGCACAGTGACAAAAGCTTAAAAGAAAAGGAAAACACGTATAGCAGAAACCACAACTATTGCTCGACTGTGGAGTCAAGACGGACAGATGAACAAATAAATTCGCAGAAAATTTTTGAATAGCGATACCATGATTTAGCAAATAAATTCATTCGTATCGCTGCAATTGCGAGTATTTAGATAGGTGAGAATTGAAGTAGTCGTCGCTTTGTTGCCTGACTAAAATGCATAACGGCATCAGTACGAGAGGCAGAAACCCTTTTCTCCTTCAGCTCTTTCACCTGCAGTTGAGAGCGTTCTTGACTAGATCGGACATTTGGTGTCGCGTTCTAGTTGGAAAAAGTGATGTTGTGGCATTGTGTTGTGGCGATGGTTATAATTATGACGACGACGACGGTTTTGGCCATGATGATGATGGCGATAGAGTGATTATGAGGCAGCTGCTACCCTCTTTTCAGCGGATGATCACACGGGTGTATTGAACCACAACGAAACAGTAAATGAAAGACGGAGGATAGCTCACAGTTGTCAACACGGTGTTTCCACACAGAGCTTAAGACAACGCCACCTCTTCGCTACACTATTATGTGTCTAGTGACCGGTGTTTTAGGCAACAATGACGCTAATGGTGGTGAAGAAGAAGAAGAAGAAGAAGATGATGATGATGATTATAGTAAACTGTGGCAGGTACCTACTGAGGAGTATAGACAAAGTATATTGGATATCAACAATTGGAAGGCAAGAATGAGAGAAGAAAATAGAATATAACATTTTTCTTACTCAACGAGTGAATCCTGGGAAGTTGAGCAACCATATCTGTCGCTGAATCCGAAAAGTTTTCTCGTCAAGTCAAAGAAGAGGAAATCAGGGTCAAGTCAAAAGGGCAAAAACAACTTCTGTAAATTTTGCATAAAGGCGCACTAGTGATGGAAGGAAAGAAAGATGCAATTAATGGCACCAATGACAGCGCACGGTACCCCTTTAGCACCCATCACTACATTGTAATGGAGGGAACAAAAAAGTTGCACCGAAATCAAAACCTTGCCCTGATGACCAATTACAATGACACAAAACTCGGCCAGTCTATCGAAGACTCAACACCTTCTTCAGTACGTCTATATGGCATCAAAGGCGACGGTAGCAAAAGACACTAAATAGCAAAAAATAAAAAATAAAATAATAAAGTCAGCTTCCACTACTTTTATTTGTAACGCATCATCACCACAAGCACCATCATTCGACACGAAACAACGTACGTTCACAGGCCATGCCCTCCTTGAAAATCAAATAAATTCAACATCACAGAACAAACTCCGTCCTACCATTACGGCGGCACGAAACGCGACCTGACTGCAATGAGCGTTATTGCGTAACGCCGCTGACGCGGCAACAACTCGCGCTAACGACAAAAACGAAAGAACCGAGACGAAGGAAATGAAGATTCGCTACGCTCCATGCATGCCGACATCAGATACGTCTGTCGGGGAAACGAAACGCCTAATTGGAGGCCCGTAACCAGCTGCGTCGTAATTGGTCCGAGTCGGCGTCAGAAGCTGCAGATAAAAGCCTCCAGGGAGCGACGAGCCTGATGCGTGGCTTCCTTGATGAGATCGTTCTCAGCGTCGCATCGCAGATCGAGAGGTCTGCCACGCCGTACTCGTTACATGCTTGGTCAGGAGATACCCTATTAACAACTAGGTGTGTGGGCGAGAGATGTTGCTCCAAGAAATGGTAAGGAGGTGGGGGGGGAGAATGCTCCCTGGAAGGGTTCGGGGAAGGGAGGGTGCAGACAGGGGAAGGAGGAGACAGGAGAAAGGGGGCCGGGATTGTCCCCAGGAAGAGTTAGGAGGGGGGGGGGAGGCGGAAGAGAGAGATTATGCCCAGGAAAGGCTAGGGGAAAGGGAAAGACAGGAGAAAGGAGAAGCAGGAGAAGGGGATTAGGGTAGGGAGGATGGGGAACACGGGTTGTAGCGGTATTCCAATATCGTCCGAACGCGATGCGTGCCTTTGCGATGAGCGGGCATATAGCAACGTTCAAGCTGCCTTCGTCATCGCCAATGGGATGAAGCGGAGGGGTCCGACGTCGGAGGCGTCAGCATTCCTCGCGCAAGCATTTCCTCGTCCGGCACTTTCGCGGAGTGCTGACGCGGCAGACGGGCGCGGAACATTCTTTGGCGAGTGGGAAGGGTGTGTGAGGGTGCGGCAGATGGTTAACGAATGCGAGCGGCTTGCCGAAGCGCGGAGTGGTGGAAATCGTTTGATGAAACGAATATGGAACGATTCCAGGGGGGGGGGGGGGCGTGTTTCTATACAGGAACTTGCAGTATAGTCGAGTGAGTGAGTGAGTGAGTGAGTGAGTGAGTGAGTGAGTGAGTGAGTGAGTGAGTGAGTGAGTGAGTGAGTGAGTGAGTGAGTGAGTGAGTGAGTGAGTGAGTGAGTGAGTGAGTGAGTGAGTGAGTGAGTGAGTGAGTGAGTGAGTGAGTGAGTGAGTGAGTGAGTGAGTGAGTGAGTGAGTGAGTGAGTGAGTGAGTTTCGTGGTTTAATACTAACCATTGCTTTCGATTGCAACTAAGTTAGGGAGAGGACGAGTCACAGCGTCGCTTCAACGGATCCCTTATACTTTATTATTGTTACATATTATTCACTTGAAAGCCCTTCATTCCGCATAGATGGAGGCGGGAGGGGGGGGGGGAGGACGGAGAGTTAAATAAAAGTAAGCAGTACAGGCAGAAAAACAAAAACAAATGCTCACACGCTTCACGATACCTCAGTGTATAAAATGTGGTCAAATGAAAGACATCGCTGGTGTCAAAAGCAAGGCATCCACGACGTACTTCCGGCTCCAGCAGTCACTTCCGGTACTTGCAGCCAGCAAAACGCTACTTTATGTATCTGTCTGTTTAAATTTACGTTTTGTCTTTTATTTTGTTTAGAGGGGGCTGTCGCTTGGTCGGGTACTGCGACGCTCACTAATAGACAAAACTGATACAAAAAAAATAATAAACTTACAAAACGGGTTTAATCATTACAACGTGCATATCTAAATAAGCACTGGGATCGATACCCTACATTTTTAGCGAAGTGTAATGAGGAAGAAAATAGGAGAAGTATATATTAAGGCGAGTATTTACCACTGCACGCAACATGGCGAATCTGTTCAAGACCTTCTTTGTGACTTCATTGCCTTCGTTTTGTCGCATGCTTGTGGGCATGTCTGGTTAACTGTACAGCGAGAGCATATAGAAAGAGAAAATTCTCGTTCCCTATGCAATACAGCACCTGGGTATAGTATGTTTGGAAAAAACCTCCGAATGTGTTTATTATGGCAAGCAATCAGTATTTGTATGCAAGGAGTAACAAATTAACCTATTCTTGAATTATCGAGAAACCATATTCGAGAAAGAGGCAAGCAACGTTTGAACTGCACCCTACAAGGCACTAAAAGTGGTGGTTACAATTGGCTAGGCCATAAAACTCTGTGATAGAACCAGCCAAAAATAGCACCAAAACACATATGTATAAACGTTTCAGAAGCGAGCTGTTACTTTAACAATAAAACCTATGGGCAGTAAACTTATCATGTTTGCGAAAAGTAATTTATCACAAATTTCCTGTCACCGGTTCGAAACTCAAAAGATTCTGAACGCTCTTACAGCTGACATATCTCAACCACAATTACTTTGAAAGCTGAGGAGCGTATACCGCTGTACACAGTAATATAACGCGTGACGCACTTTGCATCGAGTTTTTAAGCTGAGAATTTTAGACCAATCTACCGGCTACAAGTACATTACAACGGTAAGTGCTAGGGCAGGGAATATAAGCGCACTTCAGCGTGGATAGCTCCCTACCTCCTGTCCAATTTCCGCAAACGCGAAATCACGACGTCTAACCTTCGCAGCCTCAATTCCCCGATGTTTCCTGAGAACTTCGGACCCCGAGATTCTCCGTGACAGTTGAAGGACTCAATTGTCTTGTGTCGCAAGAAAACTTCAGTCAAATCACAACATAACCGTAACCTCGAAGATAAGCCTAAGATCTAAAAGGGATAGAATGTAAACGTCGTACGAATAAAGACGTTTCAGAAACCTTATTTTACGCTCGAGGTACGCCACCATGTGAGGAATTGCCAGACTGAGCCGAAGAGAGCTTCCTGACAATAAACCGAATCGGGAATACGCACCCTGAACAAAAAAGGAATGTCATGGCTCGGAGGGGTAACGCTCGCGCACGCGTATCGATGCGTGGCGCACCTTTTCCCATCGAACGTATCCCGTGCCATGCTCGTACAGCCGAGAAAAAACGTGAGAGGGAAGGATTGCCGACCCGGCATCCCTTCAAAACTCACCCAGTACTCCCGCGGTACATTCCCTAACCCTCCCCCAGTCTCAATCCATAGCCCTATCCCCAAAATTCTTCGCCCATGCCGGTAGCGCGGCGACGGGTATCTAGCGTAAAAAGGCGGCCCGGCGAAAATGAGGAGTAAGGGGACGGAGAGTCCGGGAGAGATAGGGAGATGGCACCGTTGCTGCCGCGGAAAGACGAGCGCCCGTTTTTACGCTCCGAAGCGCTTATCGACGTCGACAAGACGACGTCGACGACGCTTTAGATGAGACACCATATCGGGAGTGCAGCGGCGGCAGATCGTCCATGCTCTTTTTCCCTCTCATCCCCATTTTATCATCCCCATTTTGTTCGTCTTTGCTTTTTCCACTTTGGGCAACGGGCGCAGTAAGATGAAGGCACGAGGTATGCATTAACGTCAGTGGATCCTTCCCTCTTAGGGACGGAACGGGAACAGGCGGAATTGGGGCAAAGGGGGAGGAGAGGTGGCATAAAGAGGAGCGTGGGCCGATGAGACAACGGCGACAGTGGCGGCGTTGCCCACGGCTTGCATGCATAAGAATCAATCTCTCTTGTGTGCCAACGCAGTGTTGGCTGCTTGTGCCTGCTGGCTGCCAGGAGCACGCGGTCCTCTTTCCCTTTCCCTTTGTGTCGGCTTATAGTAGGGAGCAGAGTCACCGCTCGGTGAAGCCACACCCGTCCCTCGCCTTCTGGTCTCCCTTTCCCGAGCAAAGGAAAAGCTCGGGAAGAAAGGGAGGGAGTCAAATGAGGGGTACGCGTGGGCATCGGAAAAAAAGGGGAAGAGTAGCGGGCTGTTGGAAAGGGGAGATAGATGGGATTACGCTGTGGTAGCAAACATCCAAGCGTAAAGAAGGTGTTGTAAGAACGGAGAGAGCAGAGATATGGGAAGCGAGTGGCAACTTTTTGACTTCCGGCGATGACTAGGCACTGGCCTGATACTGAAAGATTGCGGGAACAAAAGGAAGTCTAGGATGTGCTCGATAAAGTGCCAACTAACGGGTGGTGGGTGTAAGATAGGAAGTTGTTAGAGGGTTTCAGTTTGTCCGCAAACTTCTTCTCGTTAGCGTTATACGGGATAACGTAGGTGTAAACGTGAGAGGCCGGCTGGGTGGTGCCCTCTGGCGGGGACGAGATGAACCAGGCAAGCATAATCGTCTTCGAGTCATCTTAGGCAAGGGACTGCATGAGTTTTTCCTAGCAGAATGAGGAAGAGAAATGGCATTACGAAGATCGTAAGACAGCAGAGAGGTTTCGGTGGCCAGAGAGGAAAGAAGAAAGGGCGAAGGAAGCGCGATACGAGGATATAACGGAACTTGAAGCTCAGAACAGAAAGGATGCATTGTCCTGTCTTATGGGCAAGGTAGACACAGTATCTGCTTCCCAGCAATAGAAATCTATAAAAAGAAACAACAAAGGGATGCTCGAAGCTAGAATAGGACAGAAGGAACACGGGAACATGCATAAGCCATTCTGGTGTAGCGGAAACGATGTATCCTTTGCGACATAAAAAAAGACGTCGGAGGTAGGGAACACGTGGAAAAAAAATAGTAAGAAAATGTACCTCCGAACGTAGAGGATGCGGAGGAACTAAAAATAACGACAATAACGCACTGTGATGCCGCTCCCGGAGACATGCCGTCATGCGTTAGTGGCGTGCGGGCGAGCGTATCCAACCGTGCTGCAGTAACGATGTGCCCGAGTTAAAAAACAAAAAAAAAGAAACGTGAGCGTGTTTGCGAGGCAGGGTCTGAGACGAAGTGGATAACAATGGTAAAGGCTTACGCTGAGCCTGTCTTCACCGAGTCGTTATTTCAACCTCCTCCCGTTTTCGTTCCCTCTCTCTCTATCAGAGCATGCGCAGCTTGTCGTTCTTGTGTTCTTTTTTTTTTCGCTCATGTCCGATGAAGCGCGAAATGAGGGACCGGTGGATACACAGCGCGGCCGCGCGGGCTCGCAAGCCCGCTGGCTCGTCGAGCTTGTCGGGGTGCATACCTGCGTCTTCGCCCGTTAAGGATGCTGAGTGCATTCCTGGATCCAGAAAACTCGTTGTATCGCGAGAATATAAAGATTTAAAAAAAAAAACGAATGTAGAGAAGGCTCGTTTTTTCGAACACGTAACAGGCTGTTGTTCACGAAGGAATGTCCCTAATGGGGAAGCGATCAAGCGCATGCTGAGCTTTGAAAAATAACAAAAAAGAATAAAGCATACAAATAGAAACTTTCTTTAAAAACAGCGCTTGTTTTCTAATAAATCCATAATAACTCGCCCAAGCTCCAACTCTTTCGAAGTACACAGCATAGTAGATGTTAAGGTAAAGGTCAGGGGGTGTTTCTTTCGGAATCCGTTTCGAGCACGGGTGTGGCTTTGTGGTAGAACACCTGCTTGCCACGCAGAAGGCCTGGGTTCGATTCCCACTCGAGCCGAACATCTTTTTTATTGTTTGTTTATTTGCGTCTATTTCGAGTTTTCGGTCCCGGACAACGCTGATTTTTCGCTCACAACCAACGACGCCGACACCGACACCGGAATTCCTGCGAAACGAGTTCTCTAGCCCCATCGCGTTAATAAACTGCTGTAATGAAGTCATTCGATTGTTACTTGGAAAAATGGTGCAGGGCCTCCTTAAGTGTTACTGTCTCTTGGAGACACAGTGGCGAGTTTGAGTGCGGCTTCTGCTGAGCTTACGAAATGGTTTACGCCGCGTGCGCTGCTGGCGTACTGATGTAACGTGCGATGATTTACACGCATAGCTGTGTATGCAGAATAAGCATTTGATGACGTTCGCGGAAAAAACTTCGAATCTTGCGCGAACAGAGTTCAACGCTCACTAATGATACCGGTGACAGTCGAGTAAAATGAAAACTGCGAATACTTCAATACATTTCTCATTCAGCACATTTCTTCTTGAAGAGTTAAGCATATGGCTCCAACACCCAACTCGATCGACGACGCGATCCAGATTGATGAAGCGTTAACTTCCAGATTCCGAGCGGAGCCATCTCGCACTCGACGAAAATGATGATCCTCTTTGCGAATGCGTTCGATTGGTGGGCTTTTTTTTTTGCGAGTTTGAGGAGCATCATTCACTGATTGGGCACATCGCTGCTGCCACAGGCTGATTAATGATCATTCTCTCTCCCCGGACGTGTCGCGCGAAGAATATGGGCGGGCGTGACCTTTGCGTGGCCAGATATAAGAGCAGAAGGACCAATCAGCATCGATTGCACCGTGACGTATACGGCCACCGGCTCGAAAGTGAATGAGCTCATCGGCGCTCTTATCTCTGCCTGCTAAAACGGTGCACTGGTGTGGAAGCTAGAGCGGGCAGCAAGGAGAGGGAGCGTGCAATTACACCGAAGGCAAGGAAATTAACTATAGTTGGTTACAACCTAATCATAAACACAAGCTCCACCCGCTGCCATCACTGTAGCACCCAGGAAGAATTTGCGTAAACGTTCTATCCAAACACATTTGCTCATTTCCGTGACGCCAGACGCGTTTTGCCTGTTTTAGATAGTTGGTGTGCCCATACAGACACATCTTCGTGTCGCTGGTTTCAAGCCGAAAACTTGAACGTTCTGACAAGTTTCATCAGAGATTCTGACACTTGCATTTGCGCATGATCAAGATGACGTAGTGGAAATATGGATGTAATGGCTGGTGTTACGGAGAAACCAGTACAGAACCCGGGGACTGGGAAGGAGAATATACAAGGTACTCCACTTTTTTGTTGTAGTGTCCACGTTTCCGCAATTGGTGACCACATATAACAGTAAACAGTGCACTTAGTCTTGCTATTGTTTCTTATTATTATTTTCCCAGCACAGTGTTTCATGAGAAGAGAAAAAAATATACTGCCGAACGAAGTAGGTAGCAGATTTTACGACCGCCATAGCTGAAACCACACTTCCTCACCATGATTAGCTTCGGCAAAGGGGAAATAAGGAGTTTAATGCTCCTCGGTAACCACCCCGCTGCCACGAGGGTAAGGCTTACTAGGACAACTATAAACTAACAACCCAAGCTCATCACGCCACCTTATTGCAGTTCGATCCCTTTCTGTTTTCATCCTGTGTGGTACTTGGCTGTCGTACATTACCAGCTCTTTGTTTTGCCGATTACTTCGAATACTACGCTTACGTGTCCAATATTCCTCGACATAATGGTCGGCCATCCGCTGACACGTTCACGTTGTCGATTTTCTCGAAAACGAACATCGGACAAGCAGCAAGAGTTTACGGGCAGGTATATGACGATAAAATCGAGCCTTTTAGATGGGCGCTACTCACTGCTGGTCTTCGTAACCGAAGATATGCGTCGTAAGGAATTCAACGTACGGAACATAAATAAATAAATAAAAGCAGAACAAGCCGCCACGCTTCCTTTTACAGCGAAGTTGTCTTAGTCTACCCTGCGTCGTCGTCATCGTCGTCGTCGTCACAGTAGTAGTACTAGTAATAATAGTAATTGTAGTTGTGGTAGTAGTATGCGTCACACAGGTCACGTGAGCAAATGGGCTACTGAATAAAGAACTAAATGATGAAATAATGATTATCCCAAATTGTATTTTTGATTATTATTATTATTATTATTATTATTATTATTATTATTATTATTATTATTATTATTATTATTATTATTATTATTATTATTATTATTATATTATTATTATTATTATTATTATTATTATTATTATCGACTTCATACACTCGCACGCCTGCAGCTTCGCCTTTTGGCAGTTTTCACGGCTTGGAACTGGCTGCAATTTTTACGCAGCCCGGGATATGGGTCGCCCTGATACTTTCCAAGCTGAGTAACATGTCAACGACTTTCATTCCTCGAGAAACAGCTTGCTGTTGGCGCCGCCGTAATGACCCCCATCCACCCATGCCAGCTCGCGGTTGCTTTCTGCCGTCTCCTTCTTCTGTATTTTGCTATTTCTTGCCGTCTAGATATCAGGCGCAAGGCAGCAATACCTGCAGGAGGGCACGCTATAGCCTGGTGGGGTTATTAGGGTACTCCCCGTGCCACTGGATATATAGTATAGCAGCGGAGATGTTTTACAGCCTTCCATGGAAGTAGTCAGGCGGGAGCTCGCGTAGAAGAAAAAAAAAAAAGCCAACCGCATATACGCCCGGACTAACACAGGCTTCCCGCCTTTGCGCACGAAATGGCGCCGTGCGCTGTTTTGATGGAGCTGTCTGATGGCGACCGTAAAGTGTAACCTTGGCCCTTCTCCCTTCACCTCAAGACGAACAGTTAATGTATGTCCGCGGCGGGAGCAGTAAACGTCGAAGCAATATAGCTACTGCCAACTTGTACTTGACTTGGCTGGAGTTGGTATATTCCCGCAAGAAACGAGCATGCGTTGCAGTAAAGCGAGGGAGGAAGCTAGAGCGGAAATTAGGACTATCTGCCGGTTCGTGGTCTACAGTGATGTTTTCTTCTACAGTGGCTGCACGCTTATTAGAACAAGAAGCAAGCGTATCATATCACACTCTACACGTTCGGTTAAAGTAGTTAAGTGAACGTGTGGAGTGTGTTACAATGTGCAGCTCCATGTTCCAATAAGCGTACAGGGATAGCTGCTGGTTCGTAGTCTACAGCGATGTCTTCATTGCAGTGGCTGCACACATATTGGAATAAGAGCGTGCGTATTGTAACACTATCTACGCGTTGACTTATCTACGTCTTCAGTTTTTTTTATTGCAACAAGGCTTGCACTTAAGGCATAATACTTTGTGTATGGATGTAGTACTACATGTGTGCTATAGGGGCTATGTTGTGTATCAATTGAAGCAGTGTATTGTGGAATCTTTCATCATGTATCCAGTTGGTCATAGCTGGTCATGACACTGTAGCGAAGGCCTGAGTGCAGTAGGAGACGGGAGCTTTTCGATTGTAAGCCTAGACTTATTTATTTATTTAGTCATACTGTTAACCCTCTGTTGAGGGTTGTTACAGGGCGGGCACAATGAAAACGCTTCACATACATACATTTAACAACGGCCAACTAACGAGAAACATCATTGTTATCACAAATATCTATCTAAGAACACCTGAAAATCAGATACATCATTTGTTTGTACAGCTTCCTCTGGCAAACTGTTCCACAAGTTTATGGCATCAGGAAAAAAGAAAAACGACACAAATCAGTACGCGTTCGTATTGGTTGCACAATGTTCTATATTAAACGCGTAGCGTTGTTTTGATATTTAGTTGGGCAGTGGGTAGGGACTGCAGGCAGTAAGCGGAGCTTGAAATTCAGAGGGGATAGCGGGGGCGGGATATCTATACAGTAATGCATTCCTGGTAGACGTCATTGTATTTGACCTGCTTCTGGCCGTCCTCCACTCCACTCCCCCCCCCCCCCCCCCAAGCGGCATTTGCCTTTCTTTTCATTTCTTAAGGATCCTCTGTGAGTATGCCCCCTAATTCTTGCAGACCTTTAATTTCGGGCTGATCGATGCGACGTTCCTGGACGGCCGAGCATGAAATCAAAACCCCTTTCTCAAAGATGCTTGAACGCGAAGCTTTCTCCCATGCAAGCGAAAATCAAAGTCGAAAGCCAATGACTGCGCAAAGAAACCAAGAAATGCTGAGCGAACCGATGCGCTATATTTGAGTTGTTTGATTGTGTAGGATTTCATTTTCTGAACGTTGAAGTTGCATGAAGACACATTTCGTTAAGTTGCGTAGCCTTTTAGATCATACAGCCGTTGATTACACGCACAAACTAACACTTTCACGGTCGACTCTACACTTGCATGGTATTGACTTGTGGTAGCTGTGGTGCGCAGATGCGCAGATGCTTCTTATCCGAACGACTGCGAATGTAAATTGTTGTGTTCTACGGCACCTACGTCGTGCGCCATTGTTCTACCGCGTGCAGATAGTTCCATTGGCTTTCCTGCAGTGCTTTTTGGGCGCTCACGGACGAATCAGTGAGACCTAGAAAGCTTCGTTTTAAAAACACGACACGAAGAAAGGAGTTGCACACTCGAAGGGCACCACCACACGCCTCTCTTGTGCACCGTGTCCTGTGCTCTCGCGCTCCCATAGTTGCTCCTCTGCGCTCGCCAACGTGAACCTTTTTATGGGCTTGTTTCCCAGGAACCTTCGCCGGTGGCAGGATTTTTACTTTTCGCCGTCTTCGCTATCGGGGCTGAAGTATACGCTTACTTCGTAAACCCTACACAGACGACGGCCCGACACGAATCGTGCAAAACAGGAGCCATGTGAGGTCACCCGAGGTCATCGACAGGTCGAAGTATAAGCTATCACGTGCGGCATAAGCCCCCCCCCCCCTTCCCCCTTCTGTATACCGCCCTGCCCAGTGACTGCTGGATCAGCGCGTTTGCTGCCGTGCAGCCGCTGCGCGGAGATATATGTGTTCGGTCCCAGCTATGGGCGGCGGAACCGTAGCGACAGGGCGGAGGCAGCCGCTCCGCTCGTCGATCAAGGCTGATGGGCGATGTCGTGAATACGGACCGCGTATATCGTCGTCCACGGAAAGGCCCCGGATCGCTGACAGAGAGGCGTTGGCCGGCTGCGCTGTGGGGAAGGTGAAAGACGCGGCAGCAAAACGAGGGAGTAAAAGCAGGGCAGAGGAAAGGCGTTGGCTCCCTAGGGAAGGAGAAAATGTAGAAAATAAGGGAGTAGAAAGAGAGTGCAATGGAAAGGCGTTGGCCGGCCGCGTTACGGGGAAAGGAGAATTGGTAGAAGAACGAGGGAGTAAACGGAGGGCCGAGGGAAGGATTTGGCCCCTGGGGAAGGAGAACGGTAGAAAACAAAGGAGTAGAAAGAGAGTGCAAAGGAAAGGCGTTGGCCGCTAGGTAAGGAGTGGGAGAGAACGGAAAGTGGGAAGTAAAGGAAAGCGTTCGCAGCAAGGATAGCAAGGTAAAGTAAGAAAGTAAAGGAAAAGTGAAGGGAAGGCATTGGCTTGTAGATGCCAGGAAAACGAAGAAAAAAGGAAGAAAAGGAAGGATAAAGGGAATTGTTATGATTGCTGGGGAAAGAGAGGAGAGAGAGTGAAAAGGAAGTTATTGAAGGGTTAAAGGGAAGAGATTGCCCGATAGAAAACAAGAGCATATACTGTATATGAAAAGAGAGAGCAAGGCGTTGTCCAATAGGGAAAAAAGGAAGATGAGAGAGTGACATGGGGGTGAAGTAAAGGCTTTCATCCCCAAAGTAATTTGAAGGAGGAACTTGGGAGCGAATGATAGGTAAGGAGAAAAGTTGGGCTGCTAGGGAAGGATAAATAATGGAGTGATATAAGCGTTACGGAAACTCGTGGGCCACGAGGTAAGAAGGAAGGAGAAATGGGGAAGTAAAGGAAAGGTAATGTGAAAGTTGTTGACCGCTAGTAACAAGATGAAAGAACTGGAAGAGGGAATAAAGGGAAGCGATGTAAGAAAATGAAACTAATAATGCGTGAACCTCAACATGGGTGCAGACGGATAAATAAATAAAGAAGGGAAGAAGCATGCTGTAAACCAGGGAATAAAATCAAGAACGAAACAGCAATGAAACTGGCTGAGGGGAAAATGTGGAGCGAAGGAAATGGAAGTGAAGGAAAGAAGGAACCAAAAGCACAAAACAACATGTAAAAGCTTTGAATTGGGCCAAAAGTCAATAAAGATGGTACACACTCATCGAAATGCCAAGAAAAAAGAAAATGTGAAAGACTAGAAGCAGGAAATTTGAACAAGAAAACTTCTAGAGAACTCGACACACATCGTCGCGGACCGAGAGATTGTGGTTTCGACTCCCAGGTGACTACGTCACCAAAACATTTACTTCTAGTTTTTCTTTGTAATCTGTTCGTGTGCATTTTATCGACGTCATTTCCGTGACAGAAATGACGCCAGTGAAATCTTGGTGGACCCCGGCATAAGACACTATCGTGTTAAAAAGTAAATAGCGTATACGGGAAGAATGGTGGGAAGAGAAAATTTTAAAAGGTGATCCCAATGTTTACGTGTATATAGATGTTTGTAATAAACGGTGAACTGTCTGAAGGGCTGAAAGAACATAGGAAAAAAACGCAACCGATGAACAGATATGACAGGAAAAGCGAAAAAAAACACTATGGTGCGGAAGTCCTGAAATCGGGGACACAGGAGGGCGCGGCTCGCCATCACCTTTCCCTGCGCTGTAGCGAAACAATTTGGCCCGTGTCGTGCACTACTGACGGGCCTACACGGCGGGGCTTAGCCTTTATTGCACGGGCGTGTGCGGTTTGTAGCTAATGGGGCGTGGGTGCATCATCAACGTATGCTTTATCATATTCGTTGTCTGAAGAACTACGCGTTTTACTCTCACAACGTGTACTACATTCGTGCCTTTATCTTTGAGTATTACTGCAGAAAGGCCCACGAACAATATTTAGGTGGGAAAAGGTGCAGACAAGCGCTGGTGGCATAGCACAAATGTTGAGAAATTGTTGAACATGGCATGTCGCTGGAGACATCGCTTCCACAAGTGGACTTGTCTTAGTCAACGCAGCAGTCTCCTTAGCAGCGTGGTTATGCACGCCTTGCCCCTTTTCACTCAACCTCAAGTGTGGAGGAGGAGGAGACTTTGGTGGAGAGTGAGCGAAGCGTGCCTAATCATGCTGCTTAGTAGGCATGACAAAGGCTAGTCCACTTGTCGAAACGTTGCCTTCATAGGCATTCCCTGCTGTACGATCATTTCGTCACTTCCGGTCACCATCTTCGCCTGAACTTCTCCATCGTTCAATTGCGCGGTTTTCCTTTGTAACAAAACCTATTCACAGACGTAACACGCTTCGCAATGACTACCCTAGAGGATGCTCGGGGCAACAGCTACCGGCATGCTTTGCCACAGTGGTGGCGTAGTGCAACTCTTCGCAATGTTGCTCTATAGCGCCCGTGACGATTCGTTACAGCACCGGCGAGAACGCCCTGTCCGGCGACCTGACACGAAAATGAGATAAGTTCGAAACTGCAACATGACCAGTAAGTCGCGACCGTTCAGTTTAGTTCAACGACGCGTGGAGCGCGATGCATGACTGACTGTTCTCATTTGCGTGCGTTTGTAAACTGTCATTAGACATTAAGAGGGCATATAAAGGAAATCAGGGCAGAAAACAATTCGGGACGCAGCTAAACGTTGTCGCTTATATTTATATATAATGCACACCGTAAATTACGGTCAATGAGCTCCATCACATCTGACAGGTGCGCAGAAATCAGAACTAAGGCGAAAGAAGACACAAAATGTGTCATAGAGCTGACATAGGGAACAGAGGAAAAGGGAAGTGGAAAGGGGGAATATCGCGAGCCGCCTACTCAATCGCTGGGCGTGGTCTTCCTCTGGTCTCCTTCATTTCCGCCATGGGGCACCGCAGTAATGTCGTAGGAGTCCTTACTTGCGTGATCGGGATGCACTACCAAACTTTTCTCTGGACAGCAAAAACTGTGCAGTGTTTCGGGAGCTTGATACTCTAGCAACGGTAAATCATTGAAGTACTTAGATCGTATAACCGTCGCGGTTGGTTTCACAGATTTAAATATTTAGGACTGAGGCTCTTCTTTTAGTTGTGTCAATCTACTTAATCTTTTTTTTAAACAGGGCGGCAACAGTGAGCAGAACAAGGTGCGTTCAGTCGCGAACAGTGTTGGGTGCAGAATTTACATGTGTGATAATTCGCAGTTGGGCGAGTGGAGTTAAGGAGAGTTCATGCATCTGTTTCGCAAAAAAGGAAGCTGTAGGACGGAAGCTCTACGTGAGCCCATTCGCAAATTTTATCTCGATAAATATCTCCACGTCACGCCTTAATCTAACGGGTATCTGGACATATCAGAACCGAAGGATGTCGAACTCTTCACTTTGTGTCTACTCGATTCAACTGATACCTTGGCATCTAGAGATGAAAGAAAAGGATGCTAGAGTTCTCAATCTATTAACAAGATTAGATCAAGTTCACCTCAGTCGAACAGCAGGAACATTAATAGGCAATAAGAGCACGAATAATTCAATTACTAAATGTTAATACATCAATATATGATATTCATTTTAATAAAGAAGCCGGTAAGGCATGTAGATGAAAAAAAGATAAACACCTTGGCATCTAGAGATGAAAGAAAAGGATGCTAGAGTTCTCAATCTGTTAACAAGATTAGATCAAGTTCACCTCAGTCGAACAGCAGGAACATTAATAGGCAATAAGTGCACGAATAATTCAAGTACTAAATGTTAATACATTAATATATGATATTCATTTTAATAAAGAAGCCGGTAAGGCATGTAGATGAAAAAAAGATAAACAGCAAATATCCTGTATGTCCCCTCAGGCGTGATACGCTTATTTATTGATTGACTTAGTTTGAAAATAACTTGTGCAAACGGCTAAAAAACCACGTCTATAAAGCTTGAAAATGTTATCAGGTGACCAAACTGAACAAAAGTACTTAATCTTGAGTTCCATTCTTTGTTTTCCTGTTTTTTTGTTAGCCCATGCATACATTCAGTAGAAAGAAATTGAAAGTCTTCAGGGCATTCCTCCATCCCAACAGTTCTTTCAACAGCACAAAAACGACATTCTTTGGTTAGAGCAACGTTACGAGTTCTCTTTATTTATTGCCAAGTGGACTAGCCCTTCAGGCATAACGCTTGGTGTGTTCGGATGCTCAAGATATCAACTTCCCCTTCCTATACAGGATTAAGAGCAGGATTAAGGAATAAGCGCTTGATCCTTGTCAAGAAAATCCTTGCCGGAGGTCCCAGCATTACATTGAGTTTGTTCCAACCGATGTTTTACTCTGTTCTATGCTGTACTGGTAACGAGGGTACAGCCGGCTAATACTTCCCAACACACGAACAAAGAAGACCGTAATAAAAGATTAGAAGATGGATTTTGCTGGCGATAGTTGGATCGCTTCTCATTCCCTTTTTTTGTCTTTATTACTTGGAGTCTTTGTTTCTGATCTTTGCGCCAGTTTCAGATGAGCGATAGTACAACCCTCACAGATTTTCTTGTACTGCATGTTTCTTTTTTCTTTTTACCGCGTTCTTAATTATACTTTGCTAACTCTTCAGAAGGTGCAAGATGTCTGCACGGAATCTAGCAAAAACCTCACGTTTTACCTGACTTTGCGCTCTTACCTCATCGTTATTTCACAAGTATTGCGCAGAGTATGTTTTATAACTTACACAAACACGCGTGCTGAGCGAGAGCTTTGATAGGCTATACTGATAGCGTCCTGCTGTGCTGAACTACTCTACTGACTGAAGGGCTCGGAATGTGCGTTGATAAGGATACCGCTGTTGATCTAGTGCTCATTTCTTGGCTCTGTTTGATTGTGCATTTTTTTGACAAACAGTATAAACTTAAGCGCGTAATTTGCGTTCACGGAGAAACTGTAATGGCTATTTATAAAACGTGTTGTACTGGATATATCCCCTTAACACTCGCTGTATGCTTCCTTATGTTTTGTTTTCGCACAAACTCACCCATCCTTTAATCCGAGTCTGATATGGAACCGAAAGAACTGTACCGTTGTATTAATTGCTAAAAAGTTTACCCTGTCTCACAGACTTCGCAGAAGCGCGTGCTGACGAATGACGCGTTGCAGCTTGAGAGGAAGCCCTTGTGAAAATGATCAATGACATTGTTATTGAACAAGGACATTGTTATTGCAGAACAGCGCAATATACGTGACAGTGAAACGCACAGGACACAGGACACAGCGCTGCGTCCAGTGTGTTCGAATGTTCCGTATTTTACGATGTCCTGCCACGATTTGCATAAAACACCTACGAATTATTTGTGAAGAACATGACGTTGATTCTCAATTATTTAAGTTGACCGGAAGAGACAACCGAAAATACATCATCGTCTTCCTCGGATTACAGCGATCCCTGAGGAATCATTGGCTCCGCTTCTTTGACCGTCTCCAAGCGCGAGCTCTCACGCACCACCTCATCAATCACTTGCATTCTTATTACTCCGTATTTCATCTTTGTCTTCCCGTCTCTTATCAGTCCTCATTTCCGCGACGACGTCGACCGATACGGTTTTCCCTATCGCTCATCTGTACCGCCTTTTGATCCCCTTGACGTGCGCAAAGAACTTTTCTCGGTACATCGACTCTTTTTTTTTTTCATATGTCGCGACTGCACTTTCGCCAGGGTTCGTGTCAGTTCTTTTGACTAGTTCCTGCCTGTCCTTATACACCGCCCTTTGCTTTTATGCGGCTGTCTACTCAGTTCGCAATCTGCTCAATCATTCTGTAGTCACGAACTCTCCCTATGCCGCTAACAATAAATACCTCCCCCCGCCCCCACCCCTCTCTCCCGTCACATCTTCCCGAAACCAGGTCAAAGTCCCCGCCATCCGGATGGGCGTGGGCTTCCTTTCGGCGACGAACCATGCCTCGCCTCGCATCGCCGGCGTTACGTCGTAACTTTTACCCTAATTTCGAGCTGCACACTTGCACGGAAAACGCACCGACGACCATAGTCGGCCCAGTCAATCATGAGTCGACTCATTCAGATCGAGCGAGCCTGAGTCTTAGTGATTCAAAATTTTTCTGAGATTGAGTCCGTGTGAGTCCGCTTGATCAGGGGTCTTGGGAGTCTGAGTCATAGGTCGGAAAACTCACTCGTGAGTCGACTCACTCAGACTCAGATGGGGCCGTGAGTCTGAGTAAGTCGGGGTGAGTAATATTTTTTGGTGGGTTTGATCCCGAGTGAGTCCGGTTGCGGAAAATTTTAGTGAGCCTTAGTTCGAGTGAGTCCGGTTGAAAAAAAAAAGAGTTTGTTGAGGGCCGTGACGGCCTAATTTCTCCATAGGTAAAATGCTGAAGGCCCATGTGCTTAGATTTAGGTTCATGCTAACGAAAAGAACCCCAGGTGGTATAAATTTCAGGAATCTTCACCTACGGCGTTCCTAATAATCACATCGTGGTGTTGGGCCGTAAGACCCCAACAATTATTATATTGTTTCCTGCCTCTGTTAAGTCTGGTCCAATAATCTTCCTTGATTTCTACTTGCGTGGTCTTGTTTAAGACTGCAGCGTACTTGTAAATAAAAAAAAAATTACGAAGTGGAACATCCTACGAATATAATAACGACTTCCTATTATAAAAGGATTATCCGCATACACTGTTTCTATCCTTGAGCGAATAAATCGCTACGTTGTACCGAAATTCCGCAACAACAGCCTCACTAGAATATGATTGGGTCTCCGCATAGGGGCTCTCTTCCCAGCAAACACTATATCTTCTCTCCACGATAATCCAATGTTCGCATGATCCGTTTTGCGTTTGCGAAATTTAATACTCGCGAAACCCTAAGCCTCGCGCGCGCGAGGGGGGGGGGGGGGGTCGTTATAATCGCATACACCTCGCTGCTCTCGCGCTGGATCAATTTCGTTACGATGCACGTATTCCCCTTGCATACAAAGTGAACTGCAAAAAAATTAAAATAAAATAAAATGCGTGGCCCGAAGTTCATTGCCGATATCGTATTCGCCTTCAGCCTTCGGTAAATTTATTCCAATTTGCCGCAGCCATGCATCAGAGGGCGCTTTACTTCTTCGTGGCTTGTGCCTCGCGACGCTGCATTAACGAAGATAACGGTTCGTGCTGGAAGATAAGGGATTAGCACTTAATCGGTTTATCCGCGAACTATGATACCTGCGCTTGCGCTAGATTACCTGCTTCCTGGTAACAAACTCCATCAAAAGTTTTCTTCTTTTTTTTTCTCGCTGCACGGCCAGTTTCATAGAAGCATCGGCGGCGTGTTGATCAGTCCTTGATACATCAAAGCGTCTCCATTTACACTTCAACTACGTTGGACAAAGATTATGCGAATGGTTCATTCTCACGCGCTGTTCGCAGCTGTATTTTCTTGCATTCATTCCCGAAGGATAAATTAAATCTGGAGGTAGAAGCGCCTGTAGTCTGTAGGCGACGCTAGTAGCGTTCCAGACCCGCCTTGGTATGTTGTAGAAGTTCAGGGGAAGATGTAATCTCGAAGCTGCGAAAAATCTTCGGAACACCGGTGTGCCACCTTGGTATATTGTTTCATAAGGTGCCGCGATGCTAATCTCGGAGACGCGGGTTCGATTCCCTACCACGGCGACCGCATTTCGTTGGTTGAGGAATGCAAGAACACCCGTGTGATAAGGTTTATGTGCACTTTGAAGAACGCTGCGGGGTTAAACTGTATCTGGAGTATCCACTACGGCACGCCTCACAAGCATATCGTGGCTTAGAGCGTTATATCCCAGCATTTAATTAACTTGAGAAGTAATTCAATGCATTCTAAAGAAAAACTTGAAAGTGGGCTAGTTGGTTAGGCATGATCAATGTTTCTTGCGCAAACTTTGTATTTGTGCAAGGTTGGTTGCTGATATATCTTGTACGTCCTTCATCGCTGTCTTCAGTTCTTTTTTTGTAAAGTTGGCGCAAGCAACGTTGATCAATGAATTCTAAAACACACGCAAAGGAAACGTATGCTTACAACTTAGTAGAAAAAAACTAATTATTACAAATAACTGAGATAAATATTAATGAAAACCAGCAGATAACGAAGCCAGGGAAGCCACAGTGGACGTTAGTTGTATTGTTCTAAGTGTATTGTAGTAATAGTATTTATAACTCAGCTTATTGCCCTATTATAAGAAACGGAGAACACACGCACAACGGTAAAAAAAAAACTATGGCTCGCTTCCTCGAATCAGCTCGGTTGCCGAACAGACGCAGAATTCATTGAAGGCGTAGTATCATGGCCGGTTTTCTTTTTTTTTATTTTTTTCCATTTTTTGGGGGGCTTCATGTTTCTTTCGTGAACAGCGCATGCGCCGTGGTTCTTCTGGGAGCTAACGTCAGCTAATAAAGCACAGTTGCTAGTCCAGTCGTTGTGTGTGTCACTTCTATCCCTTGTCTGGCGTCTTTTTGACTCGTTTTTGCCTCAGCGTCATGTACCAACTGACCCAGACTTCGACCTTATTCCATGGTCTTAGTTGGAGTTGCCATCGACTCGATGGTTCGCCGTGGTAGAAAAGTGGTTACGGTGCTCAGCTGCTGACCCGAAGGTCGCGAGTTCGATCCCGGCCGCACGCAGTCGCATTTCTATGGAGGATGAATGCTAGAGGGCGGTCTCCTGTGCGATATCAGTTCATGTCAGGGAACACCAGATGGTCGAAATTTCCGGAGCCCTCCAGTACGGCCTGCCTCATAATCATATCGTGGTTTCGGCGCGTGAACGCCAGGTATTAATATTATTATTTATTACCCACTCAGCGTTACGTAAGCACAGCAGCAACTGTACACTGTATTATTTACAACACTACAAAGCTTTACTGCCGCTGCATCTGCACAGGCAAAAAAAAAAAACGAGAAAAAAAAGAAAAAGAAGAACGAAACCAAAGTGACAAGATTCTCAGAGCGAACGCTGCCGCTAGGAAATCTAAAAATTGCAGTCTAACGTGCTCAACTCGTAGAGAGCTGCGCATGCGCACCATGGCGCTTCGAAATAGAACGTCGAAGAAAGTGTATTAAAAAAAAAAGTCACAGTTTCGCCGCAAGGGCGAAGCAATGAATGCGATAGCAAGAAATTAATGCTATACGAAGTGAGGCTCGCCAATGGATACTCTCAGTTTGAACAGCGTTCCTGTTGCAAAGGCGGCCGAAGCAGCGAAGGAAACTAGCGTGCTTCAACTGTCGAGCTGTGACACTTGATAGTTCGCGCTCATCTTCTGTTTGTTCGTTTAGCGGCGTCCCTTCAGCTCGAGTGACTTTCGTACGCTCGGTAACATGAGCGCGGACATCACGGTGAAAGCGTGAAACATTCCTCTTCCCCTCACCGCGAGAAAACCGCGCGAGCAGACAACGGAAGGGCAATGTTCTCGCTGCGCAAATATAAGAAGCGAGCGAGCTCGACGACGACTTTTAAATGCGCCCGTCGCGCTGCTAGCGCCATCTCGCTGGTAATGAAGAAAGCTTATTATCGCCTGCCGTCTGTGCGTCCGTCCAGCGGTAAAGGGTATGTATATAACGCTCGCCGTTAGCGACGTGGAGGATCTGCGTTTCATGGCGTAGTGGATAGCGCCACTCGCTGCGGAACAAGAGGTCCCTGGTTCGATTCCGCGCTTCGGAAGCATTTTTCTGAATTATTTTTCTTTGGGGCTTTTATATATATATACATACTTATACATATACGGTGCATGACGGCGACGGCGACGGCAAAATCCAGCCGAGACTGTCCATATAATTGCTATCGCAATAAAACGCCTGTATGTAAACGTGCCGAGCGTGCTGTTAACTGCTACCCTTCGCACGCTCGCATTAAAAGGAAAAAAAGAAAGCCAGAGTAAATGACGTCCACGCTGGGCAGTCATTGTCGGGGATTCGCGTTTTTCCCCCCAAAATGTAAGTAGGTAATTCCAGTACGCGAGGGCTCGTGTGAAAATGAGGTAAAACGAGACTTAGTAAATAGCCTGCACTCAAGTGGTCCGCCGTTTCTAGCGGGTCGACTTCTTTAGGTATTTATTTTTGTTCCTCTTGAAATTCTCTGGTGGTGTAACGGCCGTGTGAGACGTTAGACGCGGTTTCATGTGCACTCATTTTGTTTCTTTCTTTAGTTCACTGCTTTATTTCTATCTTTTATTCCTTAAAATAAGGCGAAAAGTTACGACGGGTTCTTATTTTCATACTCACAAACGCAAGCCTGCTTCGAAGAGCGCAATCTAAGGGCCGCACGGGGGCGCTGAAACCAGAGCCAAACGACATGGACACTCTCCTGTGCGAGTCGTGATTCCTGGGCCTCGCAACGAGCTCACTTTTATACCAGATAGTTTTTTTTTTAATTTCTTCCAGTCATTGTATTTCGTTAACTTTCTTTCAGTTCCTCTAAAGGCGCCAAACGACCACTGATGCCTCTGTTGCAGTAACACCGACTGAGTCTAATTTTAGATCAAGTGTTCCCACCCCCTTCCCCCCTCTCTCTCTCTCTCTCTGAAAGACACACACACGCGCATGCACACACACACGCGCATGCACACACACACACACACACACACACACACACGCACGCACGCACGCACGCACACACACACACACACACACACACACACACACACACACACACACACACACACACACACACACACACACACACACAAGCACGCACAGTGTTCGTTAGGGAACGCGTAGTAGATAATCCACGTGACAAGCTGGAAGCCGCGCTATCGACAGAACGCACGGGAAGTGGAATGAACCTAACGAGGACAATCCGAGTCGAGCGAGTGACTTCGCCTTATCACTGTGCCAGCAGCTGCGTGCCAGCAACAACTCCGAGGAAAATTATTCCTCCGAGTCCTACTCTTTTAATGCGAAGGATTGTACGGGAAATAAACCGGAGTTTCGAGAGCAGTCCTCGGGTCATTGCAATAAACAAAAATCAAAGCCAGTTCCACCACAAGTGAAAGCGGTGCGAATATGCCGAGCATTAATTCGCCTGTTTCCCTCGTGTTTATCTGAGCTTTCATGTTCTTTCGTGTCCTTTTCTTGTGTTTATCCGCTATTTTCTTCTCTTTTCTGCTTTTTTTTTTTCGTGTGACTATCTGATTTGTTTTGCGTTTATCTATTTTCTGTTCTATGGTCTCCTTTCTACTGTTTTTCGGCTGTTTGCTGCTTTGAGCGCGCTGCGCCTAGATCCCCGCGCTGACGTTACGCCATCGCTTCGCTGGCCCGGACAGACGAATTGGCCCTTAGGCGACGCTGCTGGCGTTCATGGGCAGGTGGGCGTTGGCGTTCCAAACGTGCAACCTGCTTGGCTTATGTGTATCAAACGTGGGACCTCCTTGACGCCAACTCGGGACATGAGACGACGACACGGCGGTCGCCACTAAAACGCATACGTTTTCTGAGCTATGCCGGAGATAATATCTCTAGTGATTTAAGGTAGGACGTACAAAGTGTCGTATGTAACTATGACCATGACACATTATCCAGATGAATGCGGGCAATTCGAAACATATCTTGAACAAAGTGTACACAGTACGAGCAAAACGATGACGAGGAAACGGTAGAGAAACGAATGCAGCGCCAGCTCACGTCGTTTCTGCGTTCCTTTCTTGTCTCCGTTTGTTTCGCGCTGCACTTTGTCCCACAAACTATACGCTAGAACTGTATTTTATTCCTTGTATAGTTTGTACCTTGCATATTTAACTGACAGCCCTGACTAAAGTTGGCCAACTGATGACTGTTTTTGCCTGCTAAAGTTGGCCAACTGATGACTGTTTTTGCCTGCTGGTGGCTCTAGTAGGCTTATGCACGCTATCGGCAGCAATAACACTGTAATAAAATAATAATTGCGTACGACTATGCATAGGCTCAAAACATTCCCTGCTTTTGTTTGACAAATGCCTTTTGACGAAGATGCCCCCCCCCCCCCATCGAAACGTTGGTCAGTCCCTCTGAGACACCTTCTCCTGTTCGTTCAAACTATTCGCACATAGCGTTTCCATCCATCGGCTTCCACCTTTATTTTGGACTTTTAGTCCTGTACACACACATGGTTTAGTTTAACCTGCGAGCCATGACGCGGAAGAAGCAGTGCACAACTGGACGACTTCACTCAAAGAAAAAAAAAAAGACGTAGGCCTTTGGGTGTACGTCTCTTTTTGAATGTATGAGAGAACGCGTCTCTTTCTCAACTATGGTGCTTTTTAACGAAGCTTTTATATCCCACAGATTTCGGTGGCGGCGTTGTACGCGAACAACGCGGCTACGCCGAGCGTACAGAAACGCGGCCCTCGAAGGTGCGCCGGTCAAGTGCGTGTTTGTATGCGCTGTTTTCGAATAATCGATGCTCTCTCGATCGTGCGCTTGTCGGCGATCAGCCGTTTCTGATGTGGCAGTCTGATCTTTTATCGAGGTCACTCGTAATTTCACGTTGCCACATTTCATTGTTGCCTGGATATGAACGCATGACCGTCGTTGTTGCCAGCAGAAACTGAAGTGTTGAGCTGCTAAGCACGTGGATGAAGGTTCAATTCCAGGCATAATGATAATAATAATACCTGGGGTTTAACGTCCCAAAACCACGATATGATTATGAGAGACGCCGAAGTAGAGGGCTCCGGAAATTTCGACCGCCTGGGGTTCTTTAACGTGCACATAAATCTAAGTACAAGGTCCTCAAACATTTTCGCCTCCATCGGAAATGCAGCCGCCGCGGCAGGGATTCGATCCCGCGGCCTTCGTGTCTCGGGCGCCATAACCACTAGACCACCGTGGCGGGGCGATTCCCGGCATGGAGGAAGAAAAAAGTTAGGAGGGAGCATTGCGAAATGCGATAGAAAGAAAGGAAGGAAGGAAGGAAAGAAACAAAGAACGAAAGAAAGAAAGAAAGGAAGAAGGAAGAAGGAAGGAAGGAAGGAAGGAAGGAAGGAAAGAAAGAAAGAAAGAAAGAAGGAAAGAAAGAACGAATGAACGAAAGAAAGGAAGAAGGAAGGAAGGAAATAAAGAAAGAAAGCAAGAAAGTAAGAATGAACGAAAGATATAACGGAATATAGAAAGAAAGAAGAAAAGAAGGAACGAACGAACGAAAGAAAGAAAGAAAGAAAGAAAGAAAGAAAGAAAGAAAGAAAGAAAGAAAGAAAGAAAGAAAGAAAGAAAGAAAGAAAGAAAGAAAGAAAGAAAGAAAGAAAGAAAGAAAGAAAGAAAGAAAGAAAGAAAGAAAGAAAGAAAGAAAGAAAGAAAGAAGTACGTCAGGCAAAGTGGAAGGTCTCCTAAAACAAATTCAGGAGACCTTCCGCTGTCCCGAAAATTGGGGCTTCGCTTGCCCCTATCTTCCGGATAGTAGAAGGGCTCCTAGATTTGTTTCCATGTCATGTCTCTCTATCCATTTCACTGCGTGTTCTCCGTGAGCGTGTGGTGCGGCTCACCTGCGCACTTGTCAGAAACACCGACACCCAAACACCATTCCTCATGTGCTTTCCGTTTACAGTTCTCCAAACGCTACCAAAACCTTCTCGAGTTTTTTTTTTGCTTCACTTTAGCTTCGTCAGAAACAAAAATCGGTTAGGCGGGCTGCTTATACAACTCGAAGATGGAGAACGTCCAGCGGCCCACCATGACACTTTCCAAATAGAAAAAAGAAATCCTTTTTCTCAATCCAACCTCTGTCACTTGGCTAATTTCGAGTTTGCGAATCCTGTGGCGCGATATTAGAGAACTTCGCTAAAACAGACCACGAGCCGGAAGATAACACGCTTCTGATGCGGAAACCAAATGCATTTGGCTGCGATATCTCACTAAGGTGTTTCCCAACATAAAGATCTATGAACCCACAGATAAAACGAGAGGGGAAAACATCTTTATCGGAACAAGAAAATCTTGCAGGAATGGTGCTGTCAACACCGGAATCTATGACAAATTTCGCAAATGCTTCGAGGCAGAAATCCAAAGCTCCTGGCTGCGATATCGTACTAAGCTTTTTTTTTACAAGGATAAGGATAGAATAGTTCCAGGCCTATGTGAAATTGGCAAGCACTTTGATGTGAAAATCGACGACGCCCCGGCTGCGTTATCATGGTAATGCGATCAAAATAGAAATAAAACGAAAGTGCTCGCACCCCGATAGATTTCGTGGAGGATCGGTGCCAATAACACGCACGCCTTCTTTCCGGGGCTAGAGAGCCCATAAAGGCAAGGACCACCGACGGACGAAACTTTAGGCGCTCGCTGTGCCGGCATATGAGATTTTTTTCTTTTGTTCGTTTTTTGTTTGAGTGCTGAATAAATGATTCTCCAAGTTCGGACGTAAGTGTGACGGAGCGCACACGCCATTCCGTCGAGCTGACGCATCTTTCGGGCTATATGCGTTTTGATCAAAGTGAGAATGGGGGGGGGGGGGGGGCTTTGGCGTCGTCAAATGCGGGATATAGGCGGCCACTGTTTTTCCCACTTGCGATTCAATCACTTATACGGCCGCCACCTATCCGTCAGGCGCATTTTCGGGACCTGAAAACCACTTCCGGCATCGGTAGCACCATCCCTCTCTACCCCCAATGCACCCGATACGGGATTCGATTGCTCAGCACGGTGAAGTTGTAGGGGCGAGGACCGTGCGCGCGCGTGCATGTCATCCACGTCGTATGCTGACCTGGTCGTACCCCATCTCAGCCTGTTTCCCGAACAATGGTGCATTATTACGCACACGTCGGAGCAGTCGAGGCACAGGAGGCGGTGTTTCGTGATTTCGCCTATCGTGACCTCCTTTTGGGGGAGTTCTTTCGAGGAATGGACGTGCGGGACGTGCGAAGTAATGCACGTTCCAAGTGCCACGTCGGGACATACGACTTCTCTTTCCACAGTTGGATCTATCTATCTATCTATCTATCTATCTATCTATCTATCTATCTATCTATCTATCTATCTATCTATCTATCTATCTATCTATCTATCTATCTATCTATCTATCTATCTATCTATCTATCTATCTATCTATCTATCTGTCTGTCTGTCTGTCTGTCTGTCTGTCTGTCTGTCTGTCTGTCTGTCTGTCTGTCTGTCTATCTATCTATCTATCTATCTATCTATCTATCTATCTATCTATCTATCTATCTATCTATCTATCTATCTATCTATCTATCTATCTATCTATCTATCTATCTATCTATCTATCTATCTATCTATCTATCTGTCTGTCTGTCTGTCTGTCTGTCTGTCTGTCTGTCTGTCTGTCTGTCTGTCTGTCTGTCTGTCTGTCTGTCTGTCTGTCTGTCTGTCTGTCTGTCTGTCTGTCTGTCTGTCTGTCTAAACATCAGTCTCCTAGCCGTGCGTTTTTTCTACCAATCTCTGTCTTCTTGTAGTACAGAGAAATCGGCTACCAGCTGCTCCGCGCGCTATTACACAAGTGTGTACGTGTACCACGCATCGACTGACAGGTGCGAGCCCATGAATTTGTCTCCTGTCGTTGCTTACTCGCGCCAGCAAATAAACTCGGCGTTGTCGCTCACTGTGCAGGTATACTGCAGTTCCAGCAAGATGGCGAGTTGGGCTAGTTGGTTTGTGTTTATCTCTCAAAAATTAGGTTGAAGCGCACCGAAAATGTGGACAGTAAGCTCTGTCCTGTGCACTTCTGCTTTCCATGTTCTGCGGTGCGCTTCAACCTAATTTTTGAAAGGTACTAGAGTTCGGCGAGGATGCGTTAAACATTGCGTCACCGGATATAGCCACAACGTTCGAATGTTGGTGGCAACCAACGTGACGCAGTATTTCGCTATACGTCGACGACAGTAACGTCTACGTTACGTTTAAACTCCTTACTGCTCGTTAGGTTAGGTTCAACTTTCCACGCATTTATAACGCGCAAACTTGGGCTTAAGTTACAGCTCGCGTGCTTTACGCCGGGACTATCAGCAGGTATTGTTCTGCAAAACCCACAGAGCCTTAGCTAGCTATGATGAGCTGCGAAAATGTGAGTTCCCATTAGATTGTATATACACTGTAGCGCTGTGTTTGCACAAGCAAAACATCCAATTTAGTACGTATTAAGACCTGCGCACCTCTGGGCTACGTTCCGCCCGCCACTCTTTGCTGTTGGCTTCGCGACGTTAAACGAAGCTCGCCTCACTTAGTGTCTTTCAAGTGTCCAGAACATTCGCAGCCAGGTCGGGTCGTTGTCTCCTGCATAATTATCTCGTAATCTCCGCACTCATTACCGACAGAGCTGCGGCACAGCCCGTTCGCTGCTGTGCGGGCAGGACTCTTGTCGTCGACAGCGTTAAAGACGCGAAAACGACGCACGCGTGACATAGCCTGACGCCCTAATGTGTCTCTAGTCTCGGTGCTTTGCAGGCATCTCCTCCTTAGGTGCTGTTTAGCTTTCTTTGCACGCGTGACACTCCGGAGCACCAGAACGCATAGTCCATATATCTGCGAGAAGATGCATAATTGCAGAGACACGATACGAATTAGTTTCTGCAGTTGCTTGTCCTCTCTGACATAGGCACGACAGTGTCAAGGTTCTGTTAATGAATGTGCATGATTTGCTTTACTTAGAACTTCACGCGCGCACGTCGAATCAAGTGCTTCGTCTCCGTGAAATGCTTACGTAGAGCACGCACTCACGCACATACACACTCACGCACAAACACACACACGCACGCAGGCACACACGCACGCGCACACACACACATACCCATACACGCACACAAACACACAAGCACACACACACATAGGCGTGCGCAGAGTTCCCCTTCAGGGGGCGGGGTGGCGAAAGTTCATCGCAGTGCCCCCCCTCCATATTAAGTCAATGCATGGGGTAGACTTCGCGCCCCTTTCTTCTTAGGTGACTAGGATGCCCCCCTCCCTGTCTCCGCCCTTGCGCACGCCTATGCGCGCGCGCGCGCACACACACACACACACACACACACACACACACACACACACACACACACACACACACACACACACACACACACACACACACACACACACACACACACACACACACACACACACTTTATTTAATTAATTTTAGGTCTCACTTTTCTTAAGGTGAAAAATCCTTGAACAGGGTGTCTCTACAGCCAACATTTCGAAAAGTGGTGATATCTTCTTCAAGGCGGCAACTGTCTACCTTAGCTCGTGTATGTGTATGTTTCGTATCCTCTCTCGCCTACAAAAAAGAATCGGGGGGTGGGGCGGGGGGAGTAGAAAAGTCTTGGAGGGAGGGATATTGAGATAAGCTGGCACTCCGTAGGCGTGTTTTTCAACTGCGCTGCTAGTCTAATCATTGTAAATAAATAAAGAAACTATGAAGTAAAGTCGAAGCATAAAACTTTTGCAGAAGCTCAGGGTGGAAGACTGCACTCTGTAACGTCGTGCACAACACAAAAGCTTGGCGATCGTGTCTTGGTCGTGTTCTGCTTGCGACATTCTCATTCAAAACTGTCACTGAGCGTTTCGACGAAATATGTTTCTTAAAGCCGCTTTCGGCTTGACTCTCCTCTTGGACTCTCTGCCACTCATCTGACCTGATCGCGTCTCAGATTTTCTGCGACTGACGTCTCTCTGAATGCTCTCTACGAAACATCCGATCGAGTTTTTCTAAACGGGCTTTATGGCTCGTCTTTTCGGAATCTGCGCGCGACATGTAACTTTGTCCCTTCGTTGCTGACTCTTTGGACATCGAGAATACGGGATTCAAATTTCTGGAGCCCAGAGGAGGAGGTTTTTTTTTCTTTTTTATTCGCTGCGCAGTCGTCCCCGATAAAGCTTTGTTGCCACTGTGGACACGGACTTTTTGTAACGCTGTTTTTCTTTACTCTCCATGGCACTCTGCTACCTTCGATGTATCCTGGGACATATGGAAGAGACTGCAAAACTTTGCAAACTACCGAACACACTGTACCACATGCCGTTATTGAAGCTTTCATGCTGCTGGCGATAGTGAGCGAGACGGGGAGTGGTCCTACGAACTCGCTTCCACGAACAAGGAATAGTGACGAATACCGGCGAGTATGCTACACTTCAAGCACAGGCCATGCAAGATGCCACTGAGGCAGCCTGAATATAATCAAACATCATTAATTTAAACATTATGCGCAGATTACTTTAGTGACCACATATACCGCTAAAGCTAGGCGGTCAACTTGCTACACTTTGTCAGAAGGTACATGATCTCTCAACGTTCACCTCCACTGAGCCAAAGTGCATAGTTCTGACCCCTTCAATGTCTTAGCAACAAGAATGACGCTCATCCGCCGACACCGGCTTTTTCCAAACCCATTTTTCACTCTATTAAACACCCCCCACCCCCCCAGCAGAAAGAAATCCAAAAAAGGAAATAGCCCTCATAATCGGCACACATGCTATGATCTGCCCTTGTACCCCCTATCTCCCACCTAACTTCACATAGGAACGGAGAAGAGGGGGGGGGGGGTTGCTGGCAAAGTGCCCAGCCGTGGTATCAGCTTAAAATATGAAGCACTTGGGAAGGACGACGCCGCACGCACCACATGTGTGTCTCCGGCTCTAGAAGGCACTGTGCACCACCTTGTATACAAACTCGCCCAGGTACACGACACGCCTGTAAGCTGAGACGAACTGACAAACAAGAAGACGCGTAACCACCACAGAAGGACTCGAGACATAACAGAGTAGGCCTTCTCTAGCCCTCCTATGGTGGTCGTTCTTCTTTGCGTATTTCAGTAAGCATGTAACAACGAGCCCAACAACGGGTATTACGAAATCAGACGGAGTGGCCTTCGCAGTGACTTTTTTCGTTAAATGTATATAAGGAGAGGTTGGTGCCAATGTGTGGCGTCGGCTGCTCCTCTTGTCTTGCATAATAGTTGCTATCGCAAAGGAAAGAACAAGCACACAACTATAAAAAGAGTGCCTTTGTCCTGGCAAGTTGGTGCGACATTTGCGAAGGCACAGGCACAAAGACGAAGACGAAAGGCACAAGTACAACAGGATCAGTGCTCGTCCTGTTGTACTTGTCTTTCGTCTTCGTCGTTCGTGCTGTGTAACTTCGCGATTATACAAAGAGGCACATGGACGAAACACTCACGTACCTAGCCCCAGTTCTCCAAAACAAAAAAATCACAGCATATCCACGGAGTGAATGATGATGAGTGGGCGAAGCTGCGGAGGTTCATCGGTAAACCGTGAATCTTCCGTGAATTCTGCCCAGTACATCATCACCGACGTGAGATCGGGCGCGTTTCTACTAAAGGTTCGATGAGTTATGACGACTTGCAGCTCACTTTCATTTTACATGTACGCTGTGAATTTTCATTGTTTAGAAAACCATTGCTTTAGAAAACATCTGGCGTCTTTCGTTAAGCAGCTGGCGTCTTTTCGTATTGCTTTAGAAACATCTGGCGTTCTTTCGTTTTGCTTTTACAAAACATCTGGCGTCTTTCGTTAGTTTATTTCATCAATCAACGGCGTTTTGAACAAAATTTTTATTGTTTAATCACGCACAGGAGAAATCTCACCAGGCACTACCTTGGAGGTAAACAATGGCTGCTAATGGGAATGAGAGACAGAAGAAGTCGGCTTTTAGCTAACACTTACACTTCTACTTCTACTAACGTTTCCTACTGGAACATGCCAATGGCTGCTAATGGGGGATGAGAGACAGAAGAATTCGGCTTTTAGTTAACACGCACGCTGCGAATTTTTTATTGTTCAACAACGCACAGGAAAAATCTCCCACCGGCACCACCTTGGAGGTCAAAGCGTAAGACTGGTTACGCACTACGACTACCACGACTACGACTACGAGGGACGAACGGGTGCCGCCTTAAGGAGCTTCGCCCCTAAAAATTGTCCGCGTATCTGCGTGCTTCGCTGCAAATGTCATCGAAAGACGATAGTCTTGTGCCGGTCGTACTACACGAGACCTCCTCCTCTACGTTGAACCGCCGCATCTGCCTCATAGCATCGCATTTTCAGCACAGCCTAAGAAACACTAGCATTTTCAGCGCAGCCTAAGAAACATTAGGGTCTTTAGAATTACTTATCTATGTATTTTCAATTAAAGGAACACACCACCTAATACCTACGTATTGTTGTTGTGCCTCAGGTATGCATAATATTTTTTTGATCGACTGTGTTCACAAGTATGAACGGCCCTAACAGTTCAAGATGGCTGGGCGGTAAGCAAATGGTTAAACTTTGGCCGGGTGGCTGAATCAGGGGGAGGTTACTCCGTATACCTCCCATAGGACGCCTTAATTCATGACGTCAGCGCTGGCAGCGCCAAACGTCCCTTCAGTTAAAATCCTGGCGGCTGGGATTCAGAGACTCGAACGGCAGAATGGCGGCGCACACGGTATGCGTTGTCATGGCAACACTAACACCAACCGCGCCTCCTCTCCTAGCTCCCTCCTGCGCGCCGGGTTTTTTTCTTTTTGTTTTGTTTGCATGCGCGGGCTCTCTCCCTTTCTTTTACGACCCCCCTCGTCCGCGTGCTGCGCCGTGCAGCGCGCCGGGCGTTTTTTTTTTTTTTTTTTGCATCCGCTGCGTGTACTGCGCCGCGCGTTCGTTGCGCGTTTGAATGAGCGCAATTTGCAATCAGGCATTCTGCAAACACTGCAGTCGTGCAGCATGTACCAGAACGCAAAAGAATGAATTGCACTCACAACACAAAATATCTTGGGTCTCGTTTTATTGTCCTTGTTTCCGAAAATCAACATTTTCATCAAATGTGGTGCGATACAGGCTCAGGTGATTAACAGAAGTTATCAACAGGAGATTAACATACACGTGTTCATGATGACTAAACAACACGAAAGTTCTCGGCAAAGTTAAGAACTTAAAGAACAGTGGAATAAAAAACAGAACATAACGCTAGGGCACATATTCAAAAACACAATTTTTATACTGACAAAACTGCAGAACAGCTTCTGATATATGCGCACGATATTGAACAAAATTATTATAAATAACAAAATTGAACATTCCTGGAATGCAAAAACAATGAAAGCAGCTGAAATACGTAAAAATAGAACAATAATGTAAAGATCATTTTAAAGATTTCAAAATGAACTCCGCATATAACACAACTTATATTGGCCGCACTTTATTGACTACATTTCCAAAAACGATGATTTTCATATAACTAGTGATGATAAACGCGGAGAAAGTGAACGGCTGATATCGGATGATTCATGGCATCTCTTCTTGAAGTGCTCCGATTCTGCAATTCTTCAGCTTTTCTCTGGGCGCACCGATCAGCTGTGTTGTGTTCCGAAATACACCCTGAAGAAAAGGGCAAGTTTCAATCAGATATAGAGCGCCGTCGACTCGTGCAAAAGTGAACTCGTTTGTTCATCTCAGAGCAGCACAAGTTTTCATACATCTACCTAATGTCTCACAAATGTGGTTATAGGCGATGGCGAGTAATTAACCGAAGACAAATGCAAAGCACACACTCAAACACCCGGTTCTGTGAGAGTTTTAAACCTGTAACTATAGTTACGTCGCATGGGCTTCATGTCGGCTGCTTGTTCGTATAACGATTTAAACGCAGCATCGTGCCCTTTTAAAATCAGTCATTTTTGAAAACATTAACTGAAGCCTCACTGCAGAGAACATCGGTATGGACGTGAATTCAAATTGACACAATGAAAACCGCGACTCAAAGGGCACGCTCACCTGTCGTTCTTTTGGGGGCCGGCACATATATTCCGGGACTTGTTCTGGAAGTATTCGAGCAACAAAGCACTATGCACGAACAGCGCGAGTCGTAAAACATCGCGTCGCACAAGCACACAGCGAGCCAGCACCATGAAACGGACGAGCGACGACGGCTAACACATGCCTCACCAACGCCAGACACGAAACTTTCTAACGGATTTCAAAGTCGGCGGCGCCAGCAAGGCGGCGGAAAGCGCGCCTCCCGCAGGAAAGGGAGTTGATCCCACCAGAGAGGGGGCTGAAGAGTGTTGGGAGGAAAGAGACGGAACGCAGATTTTAACTGTGATCCCACTCAATAGATGGCGCCTCAATTTGCCATACCGGTCACGTGGGTTTCTTTCACTAGCCTGGCTGAATCGTGTGACAGACAGACAAACAAAAAGACAGACAGACCAAAATTTCTGCCTTTAAGTTCCCCAAGAAAGACTATCGTACGTCTTTAAAAAGTGTCACTTAACTGTCGAACTTGTTGAGAGCGACGTTGTTCTGACGTCACTGCGTATCACGAAGAATACTTCACGAATAAGAATTCAAGTTTGAAAATATTTCAAGTTTCCCCGTCATTACTTTTGCTACAAAACTCTCGCCATTTGCCTAAGTGGTTCGCCAGTTCGCAGTACACGCTTTTATAGGCTATAAAAAGCGGATTGGCTGAGACCCTTGAATCGTACGTAAGAGGTTAAGTAAGACCTCTCCATATTGTCCTCGATAAGTGCCGTAAAAAGGCAATGGCTGCCCTACAACGCGTCTTCGCTTCTTACACGTCATAAGCAAGCTTTAAAAAAAAAAAAAAAAACACGTATTCGGCTATAGAACTGCTTTCTTTTACAGCCGAGCTGGCAATCTCCACGGATCGTAAAATACGAGACATGAAGGACCTCAAAGCCTCGCATGGGTCACGCTAAACGGCCAGTGAACGGCCTTATCGATGCAGTGACGAAACACGCTTGTACACGGTGTTTATTACGCAAGTATAACATCGCCTTCGCAATCCAGTAGCAATACTCTCAGCACTGCGGTTCGTGCAAGTGAATATTCACGAAGTGAGCAAGAAATTCCACGGCGTCCAACAAGTTACGAAACATCACTTCCATTATTTCATTACAGTCATTCCAGGTCACGAACTTGACCTTGCCTTTGTGCGTCACGGGTTCACTTGAACGTCAGTGCTAACTAGAAGTTCTGTCTCCCTGTGAAACCTTGAACTGACCTTATATTTCTAAACATGTAGTCGTAGTGTGATTCAAGTTTCAGGTCAGTGACCGCGCTGGTTCACTTGTTCGCGATTCTGTCGGTCCTCATTAAATTATTTACTCTATTTGTATGTAATGTAGGCAGCTAAAGTTACCCAGTCAGGGTAGCGTTAAGCTGTTAGCGGACAATGTTCAGAAGCATCAAAAGTGGTACACTCTGCAGTATCCATGCAGTAGCCAGTTCCAGTCACTGACTGAATGTGGAAAAACAAGGAGTACTGCAAAAGCTTCGTTCCAGAGAAGGTTGTATCATGTGCCGTGGCACTGCGTTCACATGCAAAGGTTTATGGCCGTTTCATCATGCAATTTGCGCGTAGTCGGAGCTGGCGGCTGACGCGCTGCCATTTATGCACAGTTATTTACAACTCGTTGTTGTTGTTATTTGTGCAGTATAAAAAAAATGTGCCTCTGACTTCGCCAGACATCTTCGATGCATGGAATTACACCAGGAAACTACATATGTATTTGAAAAAGAGTTCCAAGGCAGAGTAGTTCGCAAGAACATATGATAGCCAATCATGGTACTCGAAACCCAACCTTTGTCAGACAACGCTTAGGCACAAACTGTTTATAGGAATTGACCCCTGCTCATCGCCCTAGCAGCCGCATATAGTTTTTTGCCGTATTGAAGCACTACATTGTAACATCATCAAATAAAAGTTAACTCATAGCGCCGCCCGGAGATATGAAACAGTGTTAGCATCTATGACTGTAATGATCGTGATCCCTTTAGAATATGCTATGCTGACATACTAGATATCGCCAGTGCGCTGCTCTGTAAAAATTACAAGCGTGTCCGCTATTACGTAAAGTTTCATTTTATTTACAAATTCTCTTTTCCTGACATCGTGAGCCTAAATAATAATTTCGCCCTCGTTCTTGTTCTTACCTTCGCAGGACCGGTGAAGCGACACGGGCGCCCACTGATTGGCCGAGCAACAACATCCAACGTTGCCAGACGTCCACCATATCGGAGGGAACGACTCCGACACGCCACTTCACGTGACGTCACCAATGCGTCTTGTGCCGGGGGCCAATCAACGACGCTCGTGTCGCGGCTCGAACTGAAGGCGGCGTGACGACTACTGTCTTCTACGAAGACGACGATGACGTCAGCGACAACGTTACAAGCTGCACACACCGCAGCGCACAAAAAGTGACAAGGAATTCAGCGAGTGCATTCTTTTTGCTTTTGTTCTATTAATGACTCGCTCCCCACGAAAAAAAAAATACGCAAAAATGAGTGACGGAGCTACTACGCAATGGTAGTGAGAGTGAACTGCTTGTGGTTATGATTATGATCTTTTAATATACAGCAGGGGCCATGTTTTGAGCTTGCGACGGGGGTTGGAGAGGGGGGGCATGCTTATATATACTAGGCCGTTGAACTGTCGGATTTCACTGCGTCCGTCCTAAGGCAACACACAAGGTCAAACTTCTCTCACATTTCGTGAAATGTTCTGTTTTCTATATATTTTTCCTTTTTCGATGTCTTGGGACTCACGAGATTAAATTTCGTGGGTCAAGTGAAAGCTACAAGCGTTTGAAGATAACGTGTAATGATGTACGTGAGTACAACGTCGTCTACGACACAGACGTACGCTTCCTGCATGATATATATACGAGGTAAACGATTTCAGCGTCTCGCGATTCGCATGTTCCCGGATGTCATGTCTTAACTAATTAACCTTGGATGCTTTAATTAGCGAGAATACGTGGCAGCTGTAATACAAAAAACTTGCCTATAGAAAGACGAAAACAAATCGTACTACGCTAAAGGGCCTCTACCTGTAACATTATATACGGTCGTAAGATTTACATGCGAAGGCCTGTTTCTTCCCATAAAAGCCTATAGGACCGTATAGGACAATGGTACTGGTCTTGGGCTTCATACGCGTTATCAAAATTTTCGTACATCAAACAAATTTTTTTTCCTTAACAACGTAACTTTCTAATAAAGTACCACTAAACCTAACTTTTAATTAATCTCTGCAAAAAATTGAGATAATATTGTTAAGTCAACGTAATTAACTTTTCTTAACTCCTGCGTATGTCTTACAACCGGCCGTTTCCCGATATTGCCGCTAATATTCAATAATAATTAGCGAGTTATATCAAAGCATCTAAACAGTGATTAGATGGCTTCGATTTGAGTTTCTCCGAAATTCGCAATTCTTACTCTGGAATATGTGAAAGTTTATATTGCGGGTACTTTTGGCGTAGCTACGCAAGCTTACGAAAAATCCTTGAAAATATGGTGTAGCTAGATGTTGCTGTCTTCTTTAAGGCAGCACCTGGCAACCTTAGCGCACGTATGTGTATGCTTCGTACCCTCCTTCCCCCCCTCCCCCCCCCAACCAAATAAGAGGGAGAGGACAAGCAACATTTCATGTTCAAGGATTTTTCGTCTCTTCTAGCTACGCGATGTGCAATATTGTTCTACATCCGTACTAATACCAAGAAAAGATTACATTTCGCTGAATATTACTCAAAAACACAGCAAAAGAAGTCAACCTCAAGCAATCTTTTTTTTTCACAGCAATCCACACGAGCAATATTTTTCGGTAACGTTGTCGGATGTACGGCTTATCATATTTTCTAAATACTAGCCGCAATAACGCCTGCTTAAGCAGATTCACCGGATGAGAAGAAACTTCCACGACGTTTCATGAAGTAAGTTTAAAGCCTACCGCCCCATTACGATGCGATCATCGAGGTCATTAACACCTACTTGATTGTACAAGCCGATAATTTTTTCTATCTACTTTCTTCGATGAAGGAAATACAGAATATGAACTTGATGCTATTTGCTTTCACAGATAAGGGAACTGATTTGCTTCATGATATGTACCAATCACTGCTGCCACGTGGTTAACATACGGCTATCGTTGATGAGCTTATTTATTCCGTGACTGCCTTAACGCTTTATTGGAAACAATAGGAGAATGTAAACAAGTTCTTTTTGATATATCCTACGCCGTGCCGTTGTTTTGATGAAAACTACAGTTCACCGAACGGAGTACGGGTTACGTAACTTGTCGTTTCTCGCGTTTCTTGAAGTTGACTGGACATAAAGAAGTGTTTAAAAAAATGTTGTTCAGAAAAGTTCGCTTCGTGTTTTGCGGATTGAAGTTGATGATATGTACTTACGGAACTGACCGCTGGTTAGCAACAGTACGCAAAGAACTTGTATCCGCTACAGCGTATTGCTGTGCTCTTTCTAGGGCGCCAACACCTCGCTATGACGAACCAAACTTCGTTCACGTAAGAAACCTTCGGAACAAACCCAACGCTTCTGAACGTACCAATGCTGTAAATAATGTCCCGCTGAACGTGTCTGTAATGTTTCTGGTTAGTTAACAAGAGATAACTTGGCTACACTGAGACAAGTCTTGACGAATAGCACCTACAGCGAAATGAGCCCAAATCTTTATGGATCTTTAGCCGTCAAAACAATACGAAATATTGTTTTGACGGCTAAAGAACCGCAAAATACAATTATAACGCAGCAGAACGCGACAATTTTGAAAAAAATTCACCAGTTTTTCGTCGATAGCGCTTACGGCTACAAACATTGTGTCCGTATAAAGCTAAATTCCGGTTATAACGAATGACTAGCGATTTATGGCAGGCTAAATGAGAAGAAAACAATTATAACGATTATATTGGTTATCGCGGGCAAGGAATCACCGATTTGTTGTCTACAGTGGTTACGGCTAGAAACCACGAGTTCGTATAAAGCGAGATTTCGGTTATAACGAAGGACTAGAGATCTACGGCTAACATATCTTGCGGCTAAGATTCACTTCGCACTACAGACCCGAACTATGAGACGCTTACAGAAGCGACGCGTGAGGGTTTTAGCCTCAACCGCGCAAGAACCAGAACACACGTACACCCTTCTTAACAGCAGAGGACGGCGCAACAGGTGATCCGATAGTTCCGGGGCGTCGCCATTCTTTTTGTACTCATAAGCAGTGTGTACTACTCACCCACACTCACACACGGCATCTCACGGAACTCTAGTGACTCAGCGGGATTTTAGTGTGCTTTAAGCGTCGCTGTAAGTGCATAGTGTGCGCCTTTCTTTAGGAATGATGGTCACGTGACCTGCCACGAAAGAAATGCCCAGAAAAACTTGATTCTCCGGCGTGCGGCGATGCACAAGCCGCTCTTTGATCATCAGTGGTCCTTAACCCTTACAAAAATGTATGTAGACAGTCTATAGGCTCTCTAAAAATTGGTTTAGAAAGTCTGCAGACTGTCTAAATCCATTTTTTAAAGGTTGCGCCGTAAACAACCATATATCATCAAAGCACGGGCATGATCTGTTGTTCAGATTCTGATGTCAAATCAGAATCAAAGATCATGCGCTGACAGTTCATTGTCATCGACGCGTCTGCCGCTCGCATGCGACTGTTCTGATTGACACTGATAATCGCTGACTGAATGCTAGAATCGGATTCAAGTTTGTTGTAGGCCTAACCGACAGCGGTAACGCCACATACTTGCCCTCACGCGCGCCTGAAATCACATGCGAACTTTCGATTTAGAACCTGAATCGCAACGCAATTCGGGTAGTATGGAAGTCACTCAATAATTAATTTTATCGAAAACTTAATAATAATGGCTGCTACTATTCTTATTGCTGAATGAATAAGAACGTTAGATTCCGGGGAGCACGCTTTTCCAAAACAGCGTGTCTAAATTAGGCCATTATTGAAGAAAGAAATTTTCAAGGAAGTCATTTTTTATGTACTTTGAATACAATATATTCAAAGTTTAAGAAATATACAGGTAAATAAATTCGAGTAATGAAAACACTTATAATCACTTATGTAAAAAATAAAACCTCCGTATTCCGTAACGACTTCAGAAAGAGCTAAAAATACATACTGACGGGCGCAGTAAGTATATGTTCTTCATTGTCCCTGGTGTTTTTTGCGCAGTTGATCGTAACAATGGATTGCTAGCTCGCCCAACGCTCCGTTCTTTATAAAAATATATACCTGTGAGAAATACAGAGTCCGCGCATGACAAGTGTCAAGGTGGAGTCCTGGCTTGTCATAACGAAACATTTCGTGGAAACTGAACCGCTTCATTGGTTATTGATGAATAAATTATTGCGCACCGCTTCCTTGCAATCAAAAGTAGCCAAACTCCCGCGTCAAAACTTTACGCATCAAAATGTACGCGTCATCAATCTTCTCACTCTCGGTTTCCGGTTCGACGCTCCCTGATTTCATGTTTGATTGCTTGTTTCACTGTCATCGCCTGCGACGGCGACGAAGTAACATTACCGTGACGGACGTCAAAATACCGATAACACAGCGGCCAGAGCTCGATAGAGCGGGTGGTACAACGTGATAAGCGGGCCGCTGCTGCTCCTGTTAAAAGGTACCGGTTCTGGTTTCTTCGCAATTCATTAGGCCTTCAATATCGTCTTGCAACTCCAACTTCTAATCCAGCTTCTACGAAATTAAAAGTTGTTATCTTATCTCCTGTTCACACGCTTAAAGTTTCGGCAGTTAGCGCTAAAGACAGACTCCGATGTGAAATAAGACACTAATAAAATGTTAATGGGAAAGCCCATAGAGTACAATCTATTCGCTAAATGAAACAAGCGAACTAGAGCATAAACTTTGAAGCAAGCGTTAAGAAAAAACACGATCTTGCTCCTATCTCGGGACCAAGTGACAGGAAAGGGAACAGATGGACCGGAGGATGGAATGATAATTTTTCCGAGCTTCGAGCACCATTAGGGACAACATTTGCGACGCTATTTTTTTAATTCTTTTTCACTGCGGGAAGCGCCGTCGTGATCTCCTAGTGATGATTGCGCAGAACGAAAAATGAAAAGTGGTGTGTGGAGGGAGTCCAAATGGTCTCTCAATTGCCGCCACGCGCTCGAACGAATCAAAATTAAACGACAAAGTGCAAGAACTGGGAAAATATCCGTGTGCGAAAGCAAAGAAACAAGAAAACTACTGTCGTTCAACGTACGCTATCAAAACACCGAGCAAAACGTTGTTATTCGCCTCATTTTAGTCGCTTTGGAGGGGAACGGGATCTCCACTAACTAGGAGCGCAAGCCCTTTGCGTATCTCCAATCCTCTCACAGTCAAACTCGTGTGCTTATTTTTGCGTTTCTGTTTATTTTTCTAAAAGCCTAACGAGTTGTGTTTTTCTTTTGAGCTAAGTGTTATTACACTCTAATTGCCCTCAGCAGTGAGGAATTAACACCAACTTGTACAGTGGAAACACCGTTCAGTATTTACAGCTTGTGATTGACCCATGTGCACGCCAAGATTAGTATAGGAACTCATAAGCGTCAGGATGCAGTTATGACGAGGGTGTGTTTCCAACCGAATAACTTGGTAGCGCGCAGCTTCACTTTGTTACAGGACGCAGCCACACATCGCATTTAACGCAAGCGATCCGATACATCCACACGGAAGAGAGTTTCAGCACAATTACACCCTTTTTAACACGCCATACCCATCCTGGGGAGTTAAAAAGAGCAATTACACCGAGTCATCTTTTATTAGGGTGTACGAGAAAGCTCCTACTCCCTCTAGGGTTGTAAAGAGGGGTTTTACACGAGATATCACCGTTGAGAAAGATAGGAAGGAAACGAAGGCAGAACGTCAACCAGGAAAACTTCCGGTTAGAGTGCAAATTACGATTCGTAGCATGATCCTTAGCGTACCAAACGCAATTTCTTCAAAACGACATCATTATTAACTATAACCTCCTCCTCCTTGCGTAGAAAGAAAATAATAGCAATATAGCAATAAGCAGTCGCTATCACAATATATCTTTATAACAGGGACATTATGCGCCAGGAAGTGGCGATAAACGTGATTGAGTTATCAGAAGAAAGGAAGCTGTATAATGACGTCACCCTCCGGCGAAATAAGATAAAGCTCCTTACGACGAAATAACTTCTTTGCCGCCATTCCGTGCCGAACACCCAACAGTTCTTAAACGTTTTTTCTTGCTTTACCATTTCTTTTTTTTTTCTTTATCACAAAAAGCAGTTAGTGCGATGTCTGTTTTTCTTCCTCTCTCTCTACTGGCCAGCACGCAATAAACTTAACCGACTAGCTTAAATGTCCTTTCTGCCAAGAAATGTGTTCGGAGAGGCGGAAACTGTCGTATGTTTTTATTATTAATAATTTCTTTATTTCACGTGGAGCAAACAGAACGGATTGTTTGTTCCGGTGACCTAAGCCCACTCTCTGCAAATTCCTCGAATACACTTTGGTTTATTTCTTCTAGCACATTCGTAACGAAACAAGACCGTTTCCTTCAGTGCTACAAGCAAAAACAAACGACATTCCGGGAAAGCGAGCAGCGGTAAAATTAAGAAGGCCGTAGGACGCACTATTTCGAAGCGCGATGGTCTTTCCCTCTGAAACTCTCTTTTATCGAATCAACTGCTTTACGGCCAAGTTTTTTTCCTACGGGGCGATATTACGACTGTTATCGTAAAACGAGGAACGTCGTTCGGTTCTCACGTTTTTGTTTCTGTTACCGGTCACATTTTTCCAGAAATATGTTTTAGTTATTTACAGCGAATATTTTTAACTATGTACAATTTTGTTGTAGTTTTTTTTCTTTCATTTAATGCTTCTTTATTGATAAGCCCACAGACACGACCACTCCATTGAGGAAATCGAGCACCGTGTTTGTTTCGCCCAAACAGGCACGTTCTCTTAGTAATTTTTAGTGTAATCTTTATCGAAGTTTCTTTAGTGCGGCCGTTACAACGGCTAGGGATTAGAAAAGAGTGTATTTTTCAAAACGCAACGCACTCTAACGAGAGAACCATTTAAAGGTGCTGCTTCCACTGCTGTCCGCTTGAGCGCGAGATATTTGGTAATGACATCCTTATCACATCCAGCTTTTCAACGCTTTAAGGCCGGCTGCCTTTATTAATACGGGGCTTAAAATTTCAAGTGCTGCAGTGCTGATCGTTGTATCCCTTCGCTTTTATTATCTCGTATTAAAGACTGTAGTTATATTTCGTGCCGAGACGCGCTTTCAGATTAGTGTGATATTACACGTGGTAATAATGCGGCTGATCGTGTCTCGAACGTACCGACAGAAAATTTTCGTTTAAGTGGGGTCAAGTTATTACGATTTTCAAAGCATCGAGTTTAACGTCGCCCGCTAAAGATAACGACGCAGCCCACGTACTGTCCAATAGTAAAAAGATATCATTCTTGTAAACGCGGATCTTTTTGCGCCGTCAAGGGCGTCGTAAAAATTTGCATCGGCCCTGTACTTGAACTTGACACGGGCGAATAGAGGTCTTCCTGAAGATAGGCGATATCTGGAAAATATTGCAGCATTGTCTGCTGTTTATATGCGTTGTTTATGTATTGTCCTGATTTGAATGAGGCATATAAAAAAAGAAAGTGTTTGGAACGACTTGCTTGTTAAGCATAAATACCTCTTGAAGATAACTGGACGTTGAAGCAGCGCAATGTTCTTGTTTCATGATCGCCAAACCATTCTCCCAACCTGTCACATAAGCTACAGACAGTGAACGTAGTTGTATGGAAATGAAGAAAAAATAACATCGACGCCATCAACACGATTGATTTTCTCTCGATCAATAAGAACAGTTTTTGTCTACATTCGTATAACAGGAGTTCAATAGTACAGTTTTGATCGAAGTAAAAAAAAAAACTTTTGCAAACTCGTGAGAAAATCAGAATTCGCATAGGAGAGAGAATACTCACAATGCAATATTTTATGATCTACACGAGCCGTTCAAGGCTGAAGAAGAAGTTCGCGCATGGCGCTTCTTCAGTTGTTTTTTTTTCTGGCCTTTGTAATTCATCGCCTTAAATTATTTGGACGGCCGCATTTGCTGAGTTTATGCTTAAAAATAGTCTTCGCTGTAACCAACAAAAGTGTGCAGAAAATTGTTTCGAAGTGTACGAAAATCAGCCATTTATCCTACCCTGAGGTTAAACTTCCTTTTTTTTTAACATCGCGAAAAGCAAGTGGCTCATACCGGTTTGATAACATTCGTGAACCTTGCTTAATTACTTTAAAACGCACTCCACGTATTCATGCAAAATAACACGCAACAAGGATAAAAAAATGAAAACGTAGCAGCCTAAAAAGCCGAGCTGTGAAAGTGTCCAACTGTCGTTGGAGCGTGTCGTTTCGACTTCCGGGAAAGAATTTACGGCTACGAGCTCTAAAGAATAAATAGCGAACAAAAACTTGGCACTCAGAAACTTGAAGAACAAATGTCAAGCTCAGAAAAAAAAGAACTACAGTATTGTTCCCAGGTATCGGGCACAGCGTGCTTTCAATGGCGACGCTGTTTTAACATTTACAGTGTGCGCGTCCGTACGTCACCGTTCCAAACAAAAGTCCGACACGAATACACCTCTTGTGCGAGCAGCAAAAACAAACAAAACGAATAGATCCAAAATCACTAACCACGCCCAAAGAAGCCAGGGCGACGTAGCTACGTAGGCGTTCTCTTAGGCTCTATGTCGAGGAAGGAATTGTGCTCCTGCGATTCTTTCTATTTTTCTTTCGTCTCGCGCTCTAAATTTCAAACTGGGGCAGGTCGATAGTGCCATCTGTCGCGAGCTCACAGCAGGCCTCAGAAAGAAAATAAAAATGAACAACCAAGAAGGACACGTTTTGTGCCGATTCTACCCCGCTGCGCATTGGAACACTTGTATCTCCAGGCCGACCCGCGTTGTTTTCTATTAAGCGGCGGCCAGGCGTTGCGTGCCCTCATGAAGACAGATGGATGTATCGGTGGCGCAGAAGGCAAGAGAGGGCACGCTTTTCGGCACGGAGGTGGTGGGTCTGGTGCCGCCGCCTATCGGGAGTTGTGGGAAACGGCCGCTTTTGGTTTGACCGATTGTTATATGCGCCTTCATTTCGTCCGAATCAAAGTGAAACAGGCAAACCTTACACTCGCGCTTCTGCGTGGGAGTTTGACACTCAGGCTTCCTAGCCAAAAACAAAATACAATAACGTGAGACTGCAGGTAACATTTGGTAAGGGATGGAGCAATAAGCTTTAGTGGGATGAATCCAAGGGCTGTGAGGGCTTACGTTGTATCGTTTTTTTATTTAGTTATTTTGAAGAAAGGCGAGAGAGAATGTCCCGTAAAGCTGCAGAATTATACCTTTGTTCTTTCTCCGGACATATAGTTCCGTTTTCACTTCTCTGACTCGCCCATCTCCACTGACATGAGCACTTGGCATGGTGGTCATGAAAAAGCGACCACCTCGTGCAATCAATAGGGAGGCACGAATGAGCCGATAAGATTACGCGGCGAAGGTACAGGGCACTGATGTAGTCAGCGTGAACCAAAACATGTGCACATGAGTATGATCGGAATGTCCCCCTATGCCACCACAACTTTAACAAAGTCAAACTTACCTCGATGAGTGGTCTTCCCTGCGGTTCACCAATTGAAACTGACGTAAATCACTTAAAATTCACGTTCTTAGCAGACAAAACAACACAGGTTTGATTGTACCGTTACCGCAAAAAAAAGATCCCATACTGCGTCGTGGCCTGGTATCAAAACAAAATTCTTCAAAATATTTCGTTTCTTTTTCAACCATGCCTTTCGTGTCGAAATAACAGTGAGTCGGCAGTTTAATGTGTCATTGCCTTACAAGGCTCTATTGAAGCTTGCTTGAAGACTGGAATTCTGTTTCTATCTATGCTGCTTACAAAAACGCCGAAAGAATTCTTACAAGGCAGCCAGTACAGGCGCGTTTCTGATTTATAACATGCAAGTCAGTTATATGTGCTAGCGGAGCGCGTAATATGCTTATACTCGCAAATTTGCACCGTTTCTGCCTCTACACGGTGAATAATTGTTGCCGCTGAGCGCCTGCCAAGGAAAAAAGCAGCATACTTAAATGAATTGTAATGGTTCACAATGCGGGCAAACTTGCAGGGCATGTCGTCATGGGCATCGGCAAGGGGGTGCAAAAAAAGGCGCTTGACCTCACCCCCCACCCTCTCCCAAGACAGAATCCTGCCGACGCCCATGCATGCCTTGGTTACACTCACGCCAATATAGTGACAACTAGTTCTGCAAGAGTGAACGGTTCTGGAACGTCCTTTTGGCAAGCGGACTTGTCGAAATGTTGGCTCTAGCGACTGTTCTTGTTCCATAACTTCCAATGACTACATGAAAGTTCATGAAATCCGATTTCGAATAAATTTGTCCTCATACACACACATACAAAACAGAAGCACGTAATCAACAAACGCACAGTGATATCTGAACTAGCCGCTTCCTCTATGGCATAGCATCTGGGCATTTTTCTCGCGGCATATCACGTTTAACCTAGTTAAGCTGCGTCGGCGATGTCTTGAGAAAGCGCGACTAGCGTTCACCTGGGTTTCGTGAGTGCGCATCGGAGGATCTGGCTGCGTACATCGACGCTCTGTTAACGTGTGTAACTGTGTACGTATTACGACGCGAGTCGATTGCACAACAACCACCGCGTGATTGTACAACAACGACTGCATGCAGTTTGTACCAACGGAACGGTATCGAAAGAAGTCGAGACACGAAAGTTTTTCGCCCAAGACTGACACCGCAGAGGCCTGCCTCAGGATTCGAAGCGATGCCATAAGCTTGGCCTCTATACCGAATTCTTTTCTGGGCTAATTGGTACATACCTGTAAACTGCAGAGCGTAAATTACGTAAGGGACAATGAAAAACGCGCAGAGCACATGACTCTGGGTTGTGTGTGTGTTGCAACAGCACAGGACGCTCTGATGTGTGTGTTGCTACAGCACATGACGTCCTGTGTGCACAGGACGCTCTGTAGTGTGCGTTGCGACAGCACAGTACGCTGTGAAGTGTGTGTTACGACAGCACATGACCCGGTCCTGTGTGCGTTGTAACAGCACAGCACGCTGTGCTGTGTTCTTTCCTGTCCCGTACGTGATCTTCGCCCTGCAGCTTACAATTGACGTCTTGGATTGCGTGAAGTGTTTACAAACGCTTCTGACTACCCTGGCGACATTTCATCGGACTCGCTCGAGCAGTTTGGAAGATTTAATTTTTGAATTAAGTTTATTTTGCAACAAGGTTGCGAGGATGACCAGGCAATTTCGAGGATGACCAAAGCTCAGCAACATACGCCGACCAACGCGCTAAAAAAATGTAGCAAAAGTCACGCATTGCATTCTCGACTTAAAGTGAGCGAAGAGTCATGGAAACGTGACAGATATGTAACAAAATTTCAGTAACTTTCGTCAAGGAAGTGGAAAGCCTCTGTCTAGAGTAACGCGTATAATCTCTGGCCAAACACTGTCTTTTTTTTTTTCGACAAAAAAATCTGACTAGACAAGTTCTCGCGCTGATTTACTGTTTACGGCAGACTGAACGAACGCTCACTTGCCGCGAAAATGTTATTTACAGAAAGACATTTTCGCTGACTCATTGCGTAGTTACACAAAGCATTATACGCACCCAATATTTTTCTTGAAGAGTTAATGCTTCACTGACAGCAAATCTAAATCAGGCACACTAGCAGGAATCGTAACCTGCCTTCGCAAAACGTACACTTGTAAACAATAATGAAGTCATGTAGCTATGTTACACCTGACCTGGTTGTAATAAGCTGTCGACGCTGTTTAGGTGGACGCTAACTTCCTGATCCAGTTAACTGTACCTGGATGCGTACCTCAATATTGGGCAAGCTGGAGACGGGCCAAATGTAGCTTTAAGAATGCACACTACATATGTTCCAAACTTCACATTTGTACATACAGCGCCTCGTGATCTTTGCAAAGCCAGTTCTGCGCTTAAAAACCTCAAGACGAATGTCACACTATCTTGCAAGTATTGAAACGCACCCGCAAAGGAAGTTCCTTGCTACCTGCGCACTTCCAACTGTATATAACAGCTGTGCGAGACTGCTTTCAGTATCTGCACCACAGTTAGACACATGCTCGCTGACTTGTACAATACGCGTGATCTCGCGCTGCAGGTAACACCTTAAGCGTGACAGCAGCACTCTCAGTTACGTAATCATACGAACACGCTTACGATGCATGACAATGCCACAACGCCTTTGGCACCAACAATTTTTTAACGGACACGTCACGACGAATATATTACGGTGACAACGAACTACCTTTCGGTCCACAAACGAACGGCAAAACGACAACCTACCACGAGGCACGGTGAAGTAATGCAAAGGAAGGGGTCACAAAGTGTATCGTAGTTGACGGAACGTTTATGTTTGAAAAAAATATATGTAACGCTTAACTCGGATTCACGCTTACCTCCGCTCGTCCGGGATGCAAGCTGCATTTCGGGACTCGCGTCAAGTGTTAAGAAGTCATACGTAACAACCTGTGTAGTCGTTCAATATACGTGTGTGCAACTATCTTTAATGTTCGTACGTGAGCTGTATCGTAAAAAAAAATGTAACCGTCGCGAGGCCGCCATTTCTCATTCAACCTTTCTCGATTCCGAAACTATAGGGCAAGGCTTCTTCTGTCACATGCAGGAAGGTAACTCTTAAGGGGTTGATGTAGATACGATGATACTTTTTTGTTTGTTATCTCGCGGATCACTGGCAACCGACATGAAAACACATGAAAGGATGAAGAACTGAATTCGATTGACCCTCATGCATTTGAACGATTGAGGACAGCGAGAAAAAAGCAGGAAGAAATCCTTCCTGGAATTTTAAATGTTAGCGCACGTTAATTAAAAGATTTCGAAGCTACAAACGACGCAGGCGTCGACGCTCAGCTGCTTGCAACTAAAGTGCGCAGTGGCATTAGTTTCGAGCACATGTCCATCACAACAAATTGAAGGCTTCTCATGCTAAAGTGCACACTAAAGCAAGGATCCTTCAAGAACAGTAATCAGACTTTAATCGAGCTTTCTAGCCAATTTCAACACCTGCGGATGTGGTAAAAAAGACAGGCGCTCAAAATTTCACCGCATCGATAATTTGAGAACATCTGCACTTTGTCGAAGAGTGTCAAGAGGGTCGATCGTTTATCGATCTGGAATTTTGGCGGTCTCCATTCCTGAAAAGAAATCTAGTAAGCTACTCGCACTGACTGCGACTTACGTAAAAAAATTTAAAAGATAAACGACGCATGTTTATGCGTAAAAGTCTGAGCACGTGATCGCGCTTTTCGTGAAAGTTCTGCGCGAAGGCGAGAGAATGCAACACAGTACGGGTGGGATAAAAAATGCAGAAGCAAAAGAAACAGCGTTCTTTAGTATTTACATTTACGCTACGCTCTGCACTGGGGGCGTTGTGGGAATCGCCCGTAAGAAGTGTCACTCTGCGGTAACGTGGACTAGTTTCCTAATCTCATCTTTTTTTTATAAAAGCTCTTCTCACTCTCGAACTTCAGCTCCCACCCTCAACTTCGGACATATAACTCTTCCTCAACACCATATCGTCCCGCTTTCCCCGACACCTGCAATAGCTTTTAAGCGTCATTCTTAACCGTGTAACTTGAACGAATGATAAGAAACATTGACCTCATAACGAACGATGAGCAACATTTCATTTCGATTTTACGTAGAAGAGAACTCCATGCGTTACCAAAGCGTACCGAACTACGACGCTTACCGCCCAAAAGACCTCCGCTCTCAGTATACGCCCAAGTGAGCGTACGTGGAGCGTACGTGGAGCGTACGTGAGCGTACGAGTCTTACTTAAGCCCAAATCTATCGTAATTTTAGGAAAACCTCGATGTAGCGAACACATCTGGTACGAATCATAGCTGTTATGTTGAAGTTAGGCTCACAGAAAAAAAGTCGCATATTACACTTACATTTTCTAAGATTTTCTGATTTTAAGCGTAATTTAGCTTCGCATCGCTTGAAATGCTGTCTAGAGAATAGACACTTCAAACTTGCATGTATTTAACACCGTTTTCAAGCTTGAATTTCTTTGGAGTTCGTTTTTCACGAGCGATTTCACACACAAAAAAAAACTATATTTCGATCGATACATACACTTCACACTGTAAAGGATTGAAGGCAGTTGCTGGCGTAGTGCAACTACAATAGTGCAGAAAATGTGGCTAACTTGCTTGTTAAATTCAAACTGAATATTGATGCTTCTGAAAGGTGGCCCAAGAAATTACACAGCCATAACGAAAATATTTGTGCAGGCCTAGAATACAAAGCTCACAAAAGCTCTTCGAGCAAATTACACGCTAGGAAACCTTTCAAGCGGGCTGCTCATTATTACTGACTTTTTATACATAACGCCTCAAACATACCTGGTGCTATTAGAACATGAGTATTAAGGAAACAAGGAACAAACGGACAAATAAGAAAGCTGCACAAACGGGCCATTAGGACGTCGAATTAGTATTAGCAAAATCATAATCGGAAGGTCAGCATCAAAAACTTTAAGCTCAAGCATACAAGCTACCCACCTCGTTAATAGCGCAAGCTTTGTTGCAGCGTCCTGTAGTCAAAGCCTCTAGATTAATAGCTCAACCTTCAAGTTTTGATGTGATGTTCTTGTTTTTTCCATTGCGGTTTGTGTTGAAACCTAGTGGCTTTCCTTCATAGTTCGTATTTCTGCTCCGTTATATCCGTTAGGCGTCTCGATGCTCTCAAATGGAAACAATGCATTTACACCACTCAGAAAGTCTACAGTAGTTAGGAAACCAACTGCGTCTTAGCGGTCACAGCGGTTCTTGTTCCAGCTTATGCAAACTACTTCTTTATGAGATATAAGATGCATTGCGAGTGACATGACATTGCGGTAAATATATACAAGGCGTAGAAATAAACTAATAACCAAAAGGAGTATCTCCAAATAAAAACAGAGATACTATGAACTTGCGTACAATATTTTATCCAGCTTACGTTCGTACGCACTTAGTGGTACTGCTATTAACAAAATTAGCTAAATTTTTTACTTACCATAATCACAATACAAAGCTACGTGAAAGGCCTTGCAACGTCCATGTTCACTCTTTCTGGTCTTTTTTCTTTGTGGTTTGTAAATTTTACGCGAATAGATTCAGGATTTAACAACCTGATTGATGAGAGAAGACTATACCAACGATTTTCGGAGTAGCCTGAAGGAGCACAAGAGCTGACTGAAACACAGTCATAATGGCAGCCTCGTTTTTCAAGAAAGTCGCTTATTGCTGAGATGCCAACGAGTACGGTCGGACAGATACAAGATGATTTCAAAAAACTTGGGAAAGAAGAAATTAAAAAAAAAAGAAAGAAAACATCGCGATGGCTGAGAAGTGTTGCAAGGCCTTCTTAAGTGCCAATATAAACTTTATTTCTAAGCAGCGCGATGAATTTACAGCTATGAGAAGTCAAAATTCTGGGAACGATAGCCAGTTTCTTTCTTTTCGGTAACTCGCGTGACCGCTAAGACGCCCCTAATCAAAGTATGGCACAAAATTAGAAAAGCCCAGTCTCCCCCAAGGACTGGGCACGTAGTTCAAGTAACGTACGCTGCGAACCACGAGCGCACGAAATTTGGAAAACGCGTCTTCTTGATAAATGCGCTTCTTTCTTCCTCCGTTACTTTCGAAACGTTCTTCCAGTCAATCTCCGTGGTCTGCGGGTTTCGACTGCGACCAAGAATGCGTCATGCGATAGGACAGCTGCCGATAGTTGGAAGAACACTCTGCCTCATGTCTTGTATAGATGCGATTAGACGTGGTGTCACGATTAGATGTGACCATCACAGTGACACTTGGAGAGATGAACTCGGGGTGTACGCTACTCCCGAGTAGCATCATGCATGCCCTAGTGCCACAAAGCCGTCGAGGAAAGTTCTTTCTGAGCCAACAAGGCGCTTAATTCTATCATCTGGATTATGTTCACGAAAAAGCTCAACGTTTATACTGTTCTTCCTAATGTGCAACTTCTGACAAGTTGTACAGATTTATCTACCAACACCCCATTAAGATCAAGATATCAGCGATATTACATGTAGTCTGTGCCATGAAGAGGTGTGTAATTCAAAAATTTCTGAAGTCTATGAGCTGCATTTTTGGGTGAAAGTCTGTTGCTGTACACTCTCGTCGCAGATATACATGCATGGCTGAACAAACTGCCTCAACCATTTCATCATGTCAGTTGTGGTGCAAAGTGTTCTTTTAAAGTGAGGAAGGGAAGTTGCACTAAGAAGGAGGTACCATGCTTACTGCAAAGACGATACTGAGTATGGTGACAGAAATGTTGGAAGGGGTTTTGCTGTTCTACGCATGTCAACGCTCTTGGTCGCTATGTCCTGCGATGGCTGACGGAGATGAAATGAGAATAAAGTCGTGTTCAGCATGAGAAAAACCTTAAGACACACCAGAAAAAAAAAGCCGTCCAATATATGTCGGCCGGAAGGAAACAACAAAACGATTGTATTACTTCATGATGAGGGATATGCATTCGTAATTTTCCTTTCTTCTATGAGTGGTTTAAGTGTGTTTTTTTTTTTTTTATCTCAGAAAAAGTGTAAGCGAACGTGCGACTCTGTCAGAGAACAAAAAAAAAGATGTCATAAACTGACGATAAAGCTAGGCACAGGGATCGTTAACGTTTGCTGCTAATTAGGTAACACTAATTATTGGACTCGGTTTTCTTTTGCTGAACACAGCTGCACGGGCAACATTGCGCCATTTACATTGAAGGAATCTTGCGAATGCCAGGTGCCTCTCAATTTCGATGTATATTTTTTGCGTTGTCGTTACCCTGACAGATTCAGGTCATCCAGAAATACCCCTCTTTCCACTGGCAGGGTTCCAGACTCGACATAGACTAAATAGTGTACCTGAATGTTTTTCTTTCGTTGCCCTCACTACCATTAGGTCATTCGTTGTTTTAATGAGAATGATCATGTGTTCTATCTTAGAAATCCCATTAAGAAAAATCTGCCCATTAAACTGCTAAATGTCGTTTCGAAATCCTGTAAGAATTATTTAGCATGTCAGTTATGAACCCTAAAGAAATGACCATGGTTTTTATTTTAGATACCCCATTCAGAGAATTCGCCCATTAAACTGTTAAACTTTGTTTCCGAATCCCGTAATAATTATTTAGCGCGTCAGTTACGAACCCTAAAGAGGCGATGCTTAAATAACTTGTCGTTGAACCTTACCTAAGGTATTTTTTCTGGTAATTGTTAAGCGATACGAACACGCCGGATGTAAGTTGTTAGACAGAGTCACGCTCTGCTACAAACAGAACGTATTCCTTTGTTTGTAGATAAGTCAACAATCGCAGTTCTGCTCACACTGTCTTGGTTAGCTCCTTGCTTAACATTGCCTCGTTAGCTGCCTGGTTACCTGCTAGGTTAACTCCCTGGTTAGCATTCTCTCAATTCAATGGCGCAGTTCTGCCCGTTCAGCATCTTGGAACCTTAACAAAAGCTTAGTTTTAGTGCCGTAACAGAAGATCTACTCGCCAGACATGAAATTGTTCTAGTAGAAAACCACGAGAGAGATTAAAAAAATGTCCTCGGGTAGATTGACCCCCTACGGGGTTTTCAACGCTCCTTTCACATGTACGCTTTCCTAGAGTTTTCGAATCTCTTTAGACTGACTTCGTGTTGTAGGCCACTGCATGCCCAATGCCAACACTAAATGTCTCCGAAAGTAGTTCTTCGTTGTCAATGTACGGAACAGGCCAGTAGGCGTGCACTGTGAATGGTGTCAAGCACCACGCGAAGTGTCAATGTATCGCACCGTTCTTTATTTCGTCTAACCTATTTTTTTTTTTTTACTTTGCAAACAAAATGCACTCACGCTTTCACGAGAAGCATGTGTCTGCACTCACAGCCATTGAGGTTTATGAGTTACGTAGCTTTTATGACACGATATTCGTAAAGTTTTCGGAAATGTGAAATATATACAGGTACGCGAGTTCTCGAATGCCGTCTCTGGTGAACTGAAGCGAAATATTTTACTTAATCAATGTGCCAAAAAGGGCTGATAATGCACTTAGAACAATTGCCAAGTGGCCCCTTAAACGTACGCTGCCCATAGGCTAGTAACTTCGTACAAGTTAAGGTGAAACTGTTGAAAAAAGATCTCAGGATTGCTGTAAGCATCTATCTGCGATGCTGGTGGATAATATATGACGCCCACGAAACATTGAATCCAAATCATGACCACTTAGCAAAATACGGTCGTCTTCACGATATGAGATTCTAAAATGGATTCAGTGCTTCCAGAGACGATCATAGAGAACTTGTAAGTGTTCACAAAGGTTTCGTTAAGTCACTTGGCTTAATGCCAGTGAACTTACGGCGTTTTGTTTTTCCTGTGCCAAGGAATGGCCATCATAAGATACGAGGTTTTATTTTTCGTTTGTCTCTTTCGGACGGTGTTGAATCTGTAGAAGTCAGTATTAGGGAGACCCTTCGCAGTTTCATTCTAGACCTCCTCTTCGCAATCCGCATTATCAAACGCAAATGTACTGAAAGACCCAAGGGTACTTGTAGCGCAGAGTGCTTTAGATGGCTAGACTTGGAACTACTACCCTGGGAACTGCATCACTGACATCTAAGCCTTCACGCATCTACGATTACGTCATGAGCTCAGGTTCATGGCGAGCAACTCCAGATGCCGCAGTCGTGCATGGTTTATGAGTTGGATGAGTCTTAGACGTAATATGATAGGTGAATAGATCACCATTACACTTGGTTTTAGCAAAGATTATACTAGATCATATTGGAGGAACATTTGAGAGGATATGGCAGGTAAGGTCAACACAGGATAGAACTAAGCAACGTATCGAATAACCCATGGCTTGTAGTAATACTGTCCAGTTTTTTTACGCAGTGCTATCTGTGCCCGTTTGACTTCATGAGGCTTAGAGAAATGTAATAAGCTGTGCCTCTGTGAGAACGAAGCAGTGGTTGAAACTGTTTTACCTGCAAAACAATAGGGCTATATTTTCATGGCTAGAAGTCAGAAAAGATGCAGTTTTCAACTCTAAGGTAGTTCCACGTCAAGATAGAAAATATTCCTGCATGTTTCTAGTTTCTATCCTTTGACATTGCGTCACCTTTTTCACTCTCTCTCTCTCTCTATCTTTCTCTCTCATCCTTTTCCTACCGATGCCGCGCTGCCATCGAAGCATTTTTCCCTTCGAAGTCGCTCTTGCTAAGCGAATACACGTAAAGTGACATGCTTCCCACGCGGTTTTCGAGCAGCACCTCAGATGTCTGAAAAAAAAAGTACCATCGAGTTGTGTGTTCATAGGGGATTCTTTATAGTGACTCACAAACCAGAGAAGGTACGTTTAGAGCACCTTACGTGCAAAAACTTTGTCGCGCTCTTGGCTTTAGAAAGTACGACATTTTCTCTTCTCCTTTAACACTACCTGTCGTCCGTAGATGAAGATAACATTTTGGGGGATTCCGGTTTGGCTCCGGAGCGGAGCACTTGGTCGGGAACCGTTAAGACGGGTAGAGATGTGTGAGCACGTTTGAAGCACACGTTGTGTATTCGTGCAGTCAGTGGTAGGTGCCTGAGGCGCGTTGTGTTTTGTAGTTGTTCGTGGCCATTACCTTTTCACGGAGAAATGAAAAGAAAAAAAAACGGGAGATGCAAATGACACTCTTATGCACAGCGCACGAGCTGCACAGCCATTTGAGGATGCTGCCTTTTGCCAATGGACTGACGAGTTTACCGAAATGACTGAGAAAAAAATTGACTCTCCCAACTTCGCACACATTCATATTGGGCCCTTCTCATACTCCGTGCACCCATTCAGATTCATAGCTAATACTAAAGCTTAACCTCTGTATTCTCAAACTATCCTTAAACTCGATGTGGTCGCTTCACTTGACGACGATGGTGATGACGATGCTGATTTCTATTGGAACACACATTGAAATGGGTTTGTGGTTTCAAGTGTTCACCTGGTCGGTTTGAGCAGATCAAAGTGTGGCATTCTAGTGAGTTTGTCTCTTACAACACCAGTGAATTGAGCACAACAGCACCTCTTGTCTGAAGAAAACACTACGGCTCCCTAAAACTTGCACTGAGTGTCAATCGAGACCAGTGACCATTTGAGCCGTGAGGCAGCGCCGTCATTCAGTGTCTTGACTCGAGGTGGCTTGTCGAGTTGAGGAGACTGCTGGGACACGGATGTAACTGTTGTGAACACTAAACTTGGTGACTATACTTTTCTGCACTTGGGATGCGATACTGACAAAAGGTCAAGTGCCTAAAGAAAGTTGGACACAGAATGTGTCGAAGCACATTGAATGAGAATCAAAATTCACGAGAAAGGCTTCGTAAGTTTGTGTGCAACTCCTCCGCAGATTCTCATCTCCGCCTCCGTGGTACAGTGGTTATGGCACTCGGCCGCTAACCCGAAGGCCGCGGGTTCGACCCCGGTCGCGGCGGTCGCATTTTGGTGGAGACGAAATGCTAGAGACCCGTGTACTGCGCGGTGTCCGTGCACTTTAAGGAAAATCAGATGGTCGAAATTTCCTGAGCCTTCCACTGCGTCGTGCCGCGTAATCATATCGTGATTTCGGCACGTAAAATCCCAGATATTATTATTATCCGCAGCTTCTCAGCGAACTCTCTCGGCACTGGCAAAGGCAGCGTTTCTCGAGCTACCGACGGCACAGTGCCCGTGGCGCGACTTCACACATTTCACTTGACACACTTTCGTGAACGCCGACAACTTATCTGTCGTCAGGAATGGCGTAGCCATTTTGCATGTTGGTAGATGTATGCCAGCCCCCCTTTAAAAGCGGTCGTACTGCTTCGTAGAGAGTGCCAACAGGAATGGACGCTTAGATTTTTTCGAGCGCGTACTTGCAATGGTCAGTACGGTAAAGGCAACAGATGCAGGCCCCGGTTACCTAATGGCTGACGCTGATGCCACAAAACGTTGTTGTTGTTGTTGTTTTTTCGATCTTTTTTGCCAACAGCCTGGACAACATCAAGGAACACGTTGGCTTGGAAGCTGGCACTGGTAATCTTACCATGTCAGTAATCGTGTGTTCTCATCGTGTGTCAAAGTAGTACGAAGCTCTGATTTACGCTTCGTTTATTTGTAACAAGGAACTTCAGGCTGTTCGCCACTGACCATGATTAACTTGTATGAACAGATCACAGATTCCTGTTTAACAGCTAAGCCAAACATGCATGGCGAAGCCTGTTTCTATTTTGATTTCGTGTCATTTTCACCACTGAGCTAAGACGGGGAGAAGCACTATTTTGCCACTGATCTAAATGCAAGGTGTGAAAATCTCGTCGTCAGGATGCCTGTTGGTTTAGCCATTTTATATCTGGAAGTTGGAGGTTTGGTGTGTGTTCGCTGGAAGTTGATCTCAGAACATCTTCATGTTTGTGATAACGGCGTACCTAAGGCAAAGACAAAAAGAGGGTGAGACACAATGCATGGAAAGAGTCACTCGGACGGAGCAATTGCCGGCCAGGTCTGCTAGACCAACACCACCATCACGATAAGAAACAGTATGTCTACATTATTTTGTACCTGTCTTAAGTACGCTGTTACACCAATATGAAACCTAACCAACTTGCCCTAATGTGGCCATTTTTTCTGCTATGATCTGTGAACGTGTTTCTAAATCAGTTTGTAAGAAACCAACGTTTTCCGGCACCAGCGTGGTCGGAACCAGTGCTTTTGATGCGTCTTCCACTTGGAAAAAATGTGTATCTCTGACGTGCACCACTGTAATCGCACCTTGCTACACTGGACCACACGTTCGAGAGACGTCGATGACGCAGACGGATTCGATCATCGACCTGAAGTCTTGACCCAAGCCGACCACCAGCGTCGTGTTGTGTATACAGTCGGGGAGTTGTTTTGGTGGAGTTGTCGAAACCGTGAACTCTGGAGTCTGTACACACACACATAGGTCTGTGTTTGCTGTTTGCCTGTTTCAAGCAGTATTGGTGGATGTACGCGCTTTTACCAGTTTGTGCGAAAAAACTTTTCAACTGACTATAGTGCCACACAGTTTTTTGCATGTTCTGCTTTTGTGCTCTGACGTTACGTGTGCGGCGCGCCAGTTTCGGAGTACCAGAACTCGCGAGTGAGTCACCAATGTAACACCAGTGCAAATCCTGTGCAATTCCAGTGCCACACCAGTGCGACACCAGTGTAACACCAGTGTCATCTATGTAGCGTTAAGAGATAAAAGAACGAAAAATGATTTGGCGTCAGTAGGTGTCAATTCCTATGTGTTGGCGTTGTAAGGCCTAACCCGACACGTGTGAAAAAAGAATATTTGTTCCTAAATCGGCACGCATGTTCTTTTAGCTGACACTGGTGCATGTTTTCACCGTAAATGACAGATTATACCGTTAAACAAAGCGGACCGACTATCGCCACAGAAACTTCACCTGAACAAAAAGAACTGCCTGAAAATTCCTGAACAGCCACTTTGCTCTCATGTAAAAGGTCAAAACAAGATGAAGAGTCCGAATTTGAACAAAAGAAAAGGCATAGTAGCGATCTGTTTCCGTCATCCATTTGCGTTATAATAGATACAGGAGCGGTCATTGCTTCAACACTGAAGCGTGTTCGCACTGTATCCGGAACAAAAGAAGGGATATTGCGGTGCAGAAATGAAAACAAAGCATGACCAATGACGAGCGATTTCTGTTCTCCGAAGCTAGACGACTGCTGCACTTGACTTGAAGTAAGCTATGTTGTGTTACACGTAACACCACGCTGTTGTTGTAAAGACGACGCGTCGTACTACAGAAAAAGTGGCGTACATAAAAAAAAACGTGTGTTCGTTGTCAGTTCGTTACGTTGTCTCGTTGTGTAAGCATGACGATGCTCGTCGCAGTTGGCGCATGCGCGGTATAACTATTACGTAAATCCAGGGTGTTTCTTTGTGTTTACATGTCAAGATGTTACGTGTTGATGTTGACTCGGTGTTAAATAGAAAAAAGAACGTAAGTGTTCAAATGTTTGTTGAAAAGTGTCTGGATTTTGCCATATACGGCGGCTTAACTGGCCTGAATGAAAAACTTTTGTTAACATGGCTCTTAGTTCAAATTCGGAGTGACATTGATGAAGTGAGAATGTTGCTTTCATATCACTAAATGCCTAAAATGAAATCAGTTTTAATATGAACCAGATTATTATGCACGAACTGAGATTATAGGGCTGGTGACAATGCGGTCACCGAAATTAAAGAAAAAAAGACTAATTGCAAAATATCTCCAAAGGCTGAATTTGCTGTGTATTATCAGAAAGCAGGATCAATGTCATTCGACAATGAGCTGAATTTTACGTCAAGCCTTGTTTTTTTTTACTAATAATAAGTATTAAAATTTCTGACCTTTAAAAATTCAACCCTAGAGGGAAAATGTTTTTCACTTGAATATGAACTTGAATTTCACTAGTGTTTTATAGTAAATAAATCTCTGACCCTGATGTACGTAGTTTGCTGTGTTAGCTTTGTTTTACGAGAACTTCCTGTACCGAGTATGTTATAAAATACATGAAAGTTTGTTCGCCCAAAAGTAAAAAAAAAAACACAACTACGTTTATGGTACAAAATGACGATGAATTACCTTTCCTCAATTCCTATTTTTTAAGCGTTACAAAAAAAAAGTGAAAAGTCTCATGCCGCCACTCCGCGTGCAACGTCGCGGTTATATCGCCTTGTGTTTCTTCAAAGTGCCGAACACCTGTGGGGTACACGTTCTGCGCGTTATTCTGCAACTATAGTCACATGGTGTTGACGACGTGTGTACTACACAACGAAAAAAAAAAAAACAGGATACTGGAACGCCGTAACGTATTACTAATAAATAAATATTGAAAGTGATGTCCTGAAATTTCTTGTCTCAATGACTGTGTCTGAACTTACTTGAGAACTAGGGCCATCCTGGGATCTTGTTACACATCCAGGATTTCTGGATGGGCGTACGTTGCGCCATCTCTCGGCGGCTGACGGCGCCCCACCGCTACTGAATGGGACACAGGTGAAACGAAATCATAGTTGACGAACAAGAGTAGTTATCGCAAGATGGACTCACGGTTGTGTGCCCTGGAGATGCACTGGAACCGTAGGAATGTGCACGGGGTCACACATTAGGGGGGGGGGGGGAGTTCCCCTCCCCGTTGGGGTCGAATTAGAAAGAAAGCAATCAATGAAGCCATAGCGCTGAAAACACAGGGACCAAGGAAAATGACATGACGTGCGCTACTCACAACTTGTGAGTTGTGAGTAGCGCACGTCCCGTTCTGAGTAGCGCAGGTTCTGTCTTCTTCCCTAGTCCTTGTGTTTTCGGCGCTATGGCTTCCACGAATGTAACAAACCAACTAGCAAAAAAGCCTGTTCAGAAAAAAGAAGCTTCGTAAGGGATTCAAAAATGATAACCAAGCGATGACGCGCTTCCCACAATGGCCTGCTTTCGGTCCGTTTGGCAACAGTGGGAAGTAAACAGCTCTTGAAATGCAACATCAGTGGTCCTGGGCCGCCATTATCGTCAAAAACCTGCATGGCCATAACCTGGCACTGTCATCGTGGGACTGCTCCGACTGAGGAAAGGTATGAGGCAGACTTGCCCCCCCCCCTTAAATGATTAGGCGGGGGGGGGGGGGGGGCACGCCTATGACTGAAACATGCAACCGCCGCGGCTGGGGATCAGCATTCGAAGGCATCTTTGATACGTATTCGATTCGATTAGTTCGGAGTAATATTCGATTCTTACTCAATTGGGTCTCAAAAAGTTTTCGCTCACTTATTCTTAATCTGTGGTTTTCAACCAGCACGGCCGGCATTACCGTGCCATTCTCGGGAAAAAAACATTGCCATATGTCCGACGCGATCACACTTCAAACAAGTCGATCGCACTTGTACGGGGTGTCCTAGCTAACTCTAGCCGGAATTTAAAAATCTGACGACGCACTCTATGACGATCCGATTAAATGCATGTTGCTTACTATTGCATGGAGTAAGTAACACTATTTTTGTGTTTATTTATTTGCTTAATTCGGCAAGATTAATTAACCCACTTTTGGCGCAAGGAAGCTGGGTCCCCGTAGCACAACGAGGAAGTTGTAGATCGGTTCACAAAACATCCGACTACACAGTTTCTAACATTCTGTCTATTAAGTATTAGTATTTTTTTTTTCTGCTTACTACAGGTTCCCGGAAAAGATAAAAATATTCCACGCGACATGTCCGGCTGTGTGCCGTGATTACAAAACTCCCTAACGTACCGCGTGCCAACGATATGCTTCCCTCACGGCTGTTCATGATAGTGATTAGCAGAAGCAGAGATCATCGCTTGTGCTGCCGCAAGCAACAGGTTTGTCATCTTACAGCCACCGCCATTGTGGCTGCTCTGTCTCCTTTCAAAGGGGCACTGGAACACTTCTCCAAGTAATTACCGAATGGCTTCATTAAAGGAGCCTCTTGCCTCACGAATTGACTGCCGCAAAAATGTTCAGAATTCAAGTTCGAGCGGAGTTACAGGGACGCATGGCCGAACTGCGCAACTGGTAAGTCGGCCTTAAACAACAAGCCGAAATTTCAACTATCTCGATGTTCTTCTGCAAGCCCACGATAAATATAACTTTGTCCTGTACCAGTCTGTCTCGAATTTAAGGCTTTCGCACTTGCGTCTCTGCCACACTTCTTTTTGTCAAGCGTCGACGCTGAAGAGCCCAAGCCATATGCGTCACTTTGCAGATTCACGATGCCTGTTCGAAAACACAAGTTTATCCAGCATTGCAAAAGCAAATACAGATTAACTTTCTTAACCCTTTTCCTAGCGAAGACGAATTGAGCTCGTCCACTCGGTTTTTACCGCTTCTACCGAAGACGAGCTGGACTCGTCCACACTAGAATAAGCGTTTAGAGGCGCCGCAGTTAAGCTACGCTAATTAATTTCACTAACTTCTCTTTGGCTTGAACAGATGGTACAGTAAAAAAAATTAAACACGTGCTCAAAGCATGAATTCTGGCCGACAAAGGAGTTGACTCTGGTTAGTGGAATTTGAAAATGGTGTCCTCCGTTGTGCGCGAGCGGCGCGCGTGCAGGCAACTGCTCCATTCAGAAAAATAGAAAAAAACAACGCTTGTCTGCCAAAGTTTTCTGCAATGAAGAGGAATTACCATTGCCTTGAGAATGTGGCAGCGCCTACACAGAGCAACACATTTTCTTTGAATTATCGGATTCGGACGACGACCGCATCTGGACGCCGAAATATGTAATCAAACCCAACCGGTGATTCCATGTCCTTCTTTCACGGGCTTTGCCGTCCATGCGCTTTATTTTATAAATTTCAAAAACGCATTTTTTGCAGCGACGACTAGACAGGTTAGGGCACTTTCTGTGGTGCAGTGCAGGGAAGTCAATCCTCTGCATATTAAAAGAAAAGATATTTTGCTTGTATCTTGTGAATAAAGCGGCTTTGAATAGCTGTTTGATCTGTTTCAACACCCGTGCAATCAAATAGGCACAAAAAAAAACGGTATTTTTGTATCGTTTTCGGCCAAAAATCTCGGTAGCGAAAGGTTTAAAGGGCCCCAAACAACCCCTGAAAATACAAAGAATGAGCAGAATTTGCGACGGCACGATTCGCGAAGCCCGCAGTCATGTTCACGTGACGCCACGAGGAAATACGCTCTAGGTTCGTGCATACACGAGGGATATCAGTTTGAGAACCGTCTCCGACCCGGCTTCGCCATGCAGTCGTACGCCCGTTCTGCCAAGTCTCGCATGACTATCGTTCGCGATCAACTGATTTCACTTCATTTCACGCGTTTTCGGCTGTGCAAGCAGAGACAACAGCGTGTAGCCCAAACGCGTGAAATCTCGATAGGCTCGCGGCTTAGTTCTGACATAGCCCACGTGTTTTACGAAGAAATGAGTGGCGAGGAGGAGATGGCGCCTGCAGGAAGGGTAGCGAAGGCGAGAAGAAAACCACTGTCTCGTATGCAAGGATGGTTGTTTGCTGGGGCTACTTGGTTCACTGCAACACATGTAACAGCGCGCAAAACTGGAAAGCACGGCGACAGAGACAGAAGTTAAAACTTTAAACTATGTCACTGTCGTCGTCCTTTCCAGTTTTTGAGCGCCCCACATCTGCCACCGTCTCGTGTTTGAACTCCGACTGGTTTAGAGGCCCTTTAAGAAGATCTGCCGGGCGCACAATTAACTGCGCAGTACATCGTGATCTCGACACAAGACTGTTTTATTTGTGTTCTGGCGACGATCCAGTAGGTAAACAGACGCGAGCTCTGTAAAACCCGCGATGCTACGCCGCCAGCTGTTGTCCCGGAGCAGCTGCGTGAATCACGTGACGTCTGACTAAGGTGCATTGTTGTCTCCGTCTCACCCGGCGTCTTCGCAAGCACGGTGCGTCGATGGCTCGCCGATCGAGGAGCGCCGCAAGTCACAGGTACGGTGATCTTTGGCAGTCGCTTCGTTGACCTAATGCGTTAAACAGGCATGCATACGCTAACTTAAAGCGCGAACAAAATAGGCGGAACGCAAAGGAGATGTGACGCAGAACGAGCGTTGTCTTGCGTTGTGTTAAGCCGGTGAGTTAGATGAAGTAGCAAAAGTTTAAACTTCGTTGTAGCGCGGCATATGACACGGACACACGGAGCCTTACACCCGCCGTGCTAGCTTATCACGTAGAGCGTCGCGCTGCTGAGCTCGAGGGCGCGGGTTCGCTTCCCGGCCACGGCGGCCGCATTTCGATGGGGGGGGGGGGGGCGAAATGCAAAGAACACCCGTGTACTTAGCCTTGGGTGTGCGTTATAAGAACACCAAGTGCTCTAAATTAATCCGGTGTCTCCCCCTGAGGCATGCCTCGTAATCATATCGTGGTTTCCGCATGTAAAAACACAAATATTATTATTGTTGACAATGACGGTTGACAACAGTCAACTTGCGCCGTAATATTGGTTGTTTTATCCATTGGAAGTTTCCTTCCCCTAGGCGCCCGTGCCATCACTGAACGGCCGCCGATATAGGCCCAATTCCTGTTTTGTTTTCAGCACTGTCGCTTATGGAATTTCAGCGACCCGCACGTTAAGATAACAGTTTTGACCACCGATGCGAGATGCGACGCATAGCCTCGTAATTTGCCCCCCGCGAACCTGAGTACCACTGACAACCGCTTTTAAATATAATCGTAAACCGGAACCAATAATAGAGGTGGTCACCGTGTCGTTAGGGCGCGCCTACTCAGATAGTCGTTAAGTACTTATACTGTCTGGCAATTGTTTGAGACCAAGTGGTGAAAGCCTTAGATGCCTCACCAAACGGGGGGGTTTGAAAGTTTAATACAAGACATGTATATGATTACAAAAAAAATACGCTTTTAGCTCACGCGTACATTTTGCTCTGAGGGCTCACTCGGACTCACTCAGCAGAATTTTCCTCAAACCAACTCACTCGCCCTCAGACTCACTAAACTTTTTCTCGACCGGACTCACTCGGATTCAAACTCACCAGCACATTACTCAGCCGAACTCACTCGAACTCACGGCTTGACCTGAGTCTGAGTTAGCCTGAGTGAGTCGACTCATGAGTCCGTTAGCGTAAACTTAGCTTTTTCGATCACGGTGTCAATGTTCTTTAATGCCAATATTTCACATAATCGGTGCCCTACGACACGCCATTTGATCTTGTACCGTCAAATACGTGTTATCAGTGGTTTCAATTCAGTAGGAACATTTTTATGAAATACGCGACTCGCACGAAATATTTCTGTCATTAATTATACGTAGAAGAACTTGCGGTCGAAGTCATGGCACCCCCCCCCCAAACCCACACCTCTGATCAATAAATATTGAGATGGCGCATGAGCGCTATAGTACATTGAGATATGTGTGAATAGACTTGAGTATATACATGAGCCTAAGTAAGGGTGATAGTAATGCTGTTCATCAACACGAGTAGATAGGACCGTAGGTCGGGAATAACATGTGGAGTTCACTCGCTCTCTCAAGAAAGATATTTCGCGCTTCGGGCTCACTCGGACTCAGACTCACCAATATTTTCCTCAATCGAACTCACTCGGACTTCGACTCACTATGAAGGTTTCCTTAGTCGGACTCAAAACTCACCAAAATATTACTCACCTGCTCTCACTCCGACTGACGGCTCGATCTGAGTCAGTCTGGGTGAGTCTGAGCGAGCCGACTCTAGAGTTTGCCGACCTGTGGTTCGTACCGAATGTCTTCAGTAAAAAAAAAGTAAATATATAGCAGCTAATAATATACACAAAAGTGTTTAATTATATAAACAAAAGTGTCTGAAATAAGTAAAACAAACAAATATAGTACAAAAGAAAGTGTCACACGAATCACAAATTTTTCTAACAATACAGCCACGCACGATTCCTTTGTTATTTTTATGTAACTAGTCCATTGCACGCGTAGCCGCTGCCTTGCGCAAGCCGCGCCCTATGTCTGGAAACCTTCCAGATTATTTTGGAATCTTCTGATAGGCTTGAGCGCGCCAACACAAACTGTTGAGCTTATTCCAAAAATCACGCGGCCACCAGCGATAAGGCTCGAATGCTCGAATAAGGCACATATATAAATGCCGACGCTCATGTCGTGCGCTCATGAAGCCAGCGTTTACAGACAACACCTTGCCGTATGGGGACAAAACCTGGACGAGGACTTCGTTGGGGACGAAGGACGGTAGGAATAAGCAAGCGACCTTAGTTACCTGCGGGCCAACAGGAACGACGGGAATACGCTCGCCACCGATGGTCAGGTAGCCAGCGTCGACGACTACAGTCATGCAAGCCATGCTCTTCACGATGACTAGGAAGTTCATGCCTCCCATATGCTGAACACAGTGTACCTCTGACAGGCCAACTATTGAGAAGACGGTCTCCGGACTAGTCCCCGCAGGGACAACGACGTCGAAGGCTTGGGCCATCGAAGGAGTCCATGACGTTGTAGGCGCCATGGCTTGATGGTGAGGACGTCCCTAACGTGGAATACGCAGGGAAGTCAACAAGAGATCTCTCTATATCCAATAGCGCTTGCTGATTTTCGAGACAATTTCACTAACAACTGCCAGACGGACTGTATTTCATACTTAACAAGTATAGCGAGCAGGCGCACGCTGAGGACACGATGACCACCTCTATGATTGGTTCCGGTTTACGATGACATGCAAAAGCAGTCGCCAGCGGTGCTAAAGTTCCAGAGGAGCAAGTTACGCAGCTACGCATCATATGTCTCATCGGTGGTCGAAACTCTTACCTTAATGTGCGCGTCGCTGTAATTTTACAAACGGCAGTGCGGAACGTGGAACAGTAATTGTGCCTACATCAAGGGTAACACGGTTTGATTGATGGCACGGGTGCCAAGGGGAAGGCAACGGTCACGTGTTGAAATATATATATATATATATATATATATATATATATATATATATATATATATATATATATATATATATATATATATATATCTTACAGCGGAAGTTGCATGGCGTCAGCTGTCATTGTGAATAATAATAATAATATCTGTGGTTTTAAGGTGAAGGCCTTTGCCCTTTGAGACGCTCTTTACACACTTGTGTGTACCACCTGTTTTTGCTATTTTTTATCGACTAGGCGCTAAGAAAGAGCAAGATATATTGAGTTTTGAATGAATTGAACATCCTGGATAATACATTTGTCTTCATTTAACTTCCCTTTACAGTGCACTATTGCATATGATCACTTTGCTGAAGGCACTACCATATTCGACGAGTCGTTCGACGCGCCGCCTCCCACGACCCACATCAAAATTATAACTTTTCTTTGCTCAACATGGAGGTAACCGAAGATGAATTTGCACTATATTTCTAGCTTGAGATTTCATTCTATTTATGCAAAAACACAGCATTAATGGCTTCAGAATAAATAGCCATTTAACTAAAAGTAATTACGAATGATTACTATAACACATAAATTGACGTATTACGACATTATTTTTGTTGCAATAGATTAGTGAGTGCCTTGAAATGATTGCCTTGAAATGAAAAGGCGGACTAGTCAAGCCGCCTATAGGCAGCTTTTTTTCCGTTGTCCTCCACCTGTAAAATACACGGTGGAAATAAAGATTTGATTTGAAATAACGTTGTGTCCATTTGACACATTTACAGACAGTTCTTCTTAAGTGGCGTCTGAAAGGGTTAGATGCCTCATCAAATGCGAAATTGCGAAAATTGACCGGCGTCCCACGTTGGCGGCTTTAACACGAGTGATGCGAAAAATCATCATCACGTGATGACGTCGCCATATCACGTCATTGTGACGTCACAGATCGCCCAAATTTGTGACGTCGTCATGACGTCGCTGCGCCGGCACATGGTGGCGTCATCACAGGACTTCACTGCTTGGTGGGCCGATCCCGTAGGCAAAGCAAAGGAAGGTGAGATTCAGAAAGCTTACAATGGGGGGGGGGGGGGGGGGGGGCGCTGATCTTGGAGGCATTACTAAGCCGCGTTAGTTGCAGAAAGCTTTCGGAGGGGGGCGCGGAAGGTTCAATACATCTAGAGTTACTGTATATGCTACATTTAGGTAGCAGAGTTGCGCATAGGTCTGGCTAGCAACCACAGCTATGCGGCGAAGACGCGCTCCGTTTTTGCAGGCGACATGCCTACCGTGTCGCCGATTGACATGCTTGGCGTGTCGAAGACCGGTGATTAACTTGACTGGCGACGACAAGTGTCAATCCAGTTCACTGCGGCGGCTGCGTCAAAAAATACAAAAATTGGCCCGAGCGTCAGCTTCTCCGCAACGCATGGTTGCTCGCGGCGTTGGAAGACAAATGCGCAACTCTGCTACCTAAAAGTAGCATATACAGTAACTCTAAATACATCTACTTAGAGGAAAAAAGAGCAGCTTCCACTAGTAGCGCAAGGCCGGAACCAACAGCGGAGCTAGTGTTCGACCTAGCTCTTTCTGTTTTTCCTGTAGTGATGCCGAGCTTTTGCTAGAGCTGCTAATAATTGTTGGGGTTTCACGTCCCAAAACAGCGATGTGGTTATGAGAGACGCCCTAGTGGAGGGCTCCGGAAATTTTGATCCCCTGGGGTATCCTTACGTGCACCTAAATCTAATCACACGGGCCTCAGGCATTTTCGCCTCCATCGAAGATGCGGCCGGGATTCGATCCCGCGAACTGCGGGTCAGCAGTCAAGCACCATAACCACTAGACCACAGTGGCGGGTCTGCTGGAGATGCTAATTTGTGGCTAATAATACTAGGTATGGTTAGGCTTTGGCTATCCTTCTCCGGCTTCATTCGGTTCCACACACTACGCACGTGTCACGTGGTATCGGCGGGAGCATGTCACGTAAGTAGCTGTTACGTGATGTTCAAATCGGCGCACATGTTGAGGGCGCAAAGCAGAAAATGAAGATGAAGAGTGCCGGTTCATTTCTGTTCGCACTACTCTACATCTACATCTACCCTGCGTAACGAAAAGCTTTAAAGGGGTCATGAACCACTTTTCCAAGTAATGATCTAATGGCCTCAGTATCGGAGTGTACTGCCTCCCGAATCGATTGCCGCAAAAATTTCTCGAATCCGTCAAGAATCAGCGGAGTTACGGGGGTTTGGCGCACGCTCCCAGAGCTTTCTCTCTTTTCTCGTGCGGACGAGCGCACTGGAAGCTAGACAGGGAGGGATGGCATGGGGGAAAGAAGTTACGCCAGCGCGCGTCATGAAACGCGATCGCTCTCCCGCTGTGATTCGCTTGCGCGAGTGCGGCTACCGTGTACTGAGGAGTGCGGCACCGGCAAGTGGCGGCACCCCGCGGCAAGAAGCGCATCTGATCCGAACGCCGCTCTCGATTTACGTCGGCTATCGGCCAATAAGCATGCTATGTCTCTTGCGACGTACAGCGGACAGACGCCCCGCCCACCGACGAGAGTGAGAACCGGCCTCTGTTTGAAAAGAGGGTGCCTGGGGAAACGGCAACTTCGCGCTCCGCTTGTGGCCATTACGCGGCGCGCACGACTGTAATATTTGGCAGAGCAGTTCATAGCCGTGTCAGCTTTCCGCAGGATGTGTTTTTTCAATCAGCCCAAGGGGTGCTTCATGACCCCTTTAACAGCTCCACTGCGAAAAAGAAGATGGCTTTCGCCTTCGAGTCGACTCAGGCGAACGCATAAGAGTTGCTGTGAGTTTCTTTTTGCTTGCCGAAACCGCGATACACTTGTGAGGCACGCCGTAATAGGGGGCTCTGGATAATTTCGACAACCTGGTGCTATTTAACGTGCAACTGACACCGCATAGTACACGGGCCTCAAGCATTTCGCCTCCATCGAAATGCGACTGCCGCGATCGAACCCGAGACCTTCGAGTCAGTACCCTTGCACCGTAAACACTATATCACCGCGGCGGACGAAGAAAGGTTGAAGCGACGCAGCACCCCCGTCACACCCAAACTCTCCGCTCCCGTGTGCTTTTTGCGCGACGAACGACGGCCGGCGCGTTTCATATCTGCTTGAGCCGCGATCGTCGACTGCTCTCGCACGCTTTCCCTCGCACACGTTCACTCGCACACGCTTTCACTCACACGCTTTCACTCACACGCTTTCACTCGCACGCTTTCACTCGCACATGGAACATACGATACGCGGTAATTTACACAGACCGTCACGGCGACGGCACAAGTGCGCCTGGAGTGCCCATATATCAAAAACAAAGCTGTTTAAGCCGGCCGTAAAAGCATTGGCGTGTGCAAAATTGTGTGTACAAAAAGCCACTCGGAGCGCCTCGCGTTGCCTAGCGACCGCTAATGCCCCAGCTGCGTCGCACCTGCTCGGCGAGACCGGTACGTGCTCTCTTCATCCTCTTCTTCATCGTAGTCGTCTTCATCTCCTGCTTAGTTGTCAAGAAAAGTACGCCAATTGCTCCGGCGCGGGATGCAATAACAGTTACGGGTGAGACAACTACTACAGAGAGAGAGAGAGAAGGAAAGAGAGAGAAAGATAAATTCTAGGGGGAAAAAGTTATTCGCGAGGCGAGACTCGAACCCGCGTACCCACAATCCGAAGGCGAGCGTCTTAACCACTCGGCTATCCAGGCACGCTAGCAGAGCAAATGGCCTTGTATGGTATAGTACAGCAAGGGGATAGGAAAAGGAAGTGAGGGGAGGAGGACAGATGTGAGGGTGAGGAGAAGGGGAGATAGTAAATCATAGCATGGAAAGAGAGAGAGAAATAGAGAGAACGAAAGACAGAAAGAAAAAGGAGAGCAAGAGAGGATGAAAGAGAACGATAGAAAGAGATAGAAAGAGAAGCGGCAGATACAGAGAAAGAAAGAAACGAAAGATAGAGAAATAAAGATAGAAAGACTGCGAAAGAGAAAGAATTGGAAAGAGAGAGAGAGAGAGAAAGAAATAGAAATAAACAGAGGCAAAGAAAGACACAAAAACATTATATTTATATCTATTCATATCGATTTTAAGGCACACTGACACGAAAATTTCAGTTGTGTGTGTGTGTGTGTGTGTGTGTGTGTGTGTGTGTGTGTGTGTGTGTGTGTGTGTGTGTGTGTGTGTGCGTGCGTGTGTGTGTGTGTGTGTGTGTGTGTGTGTGTGTGTGTGCGTGCGCGCTCTGCGTCGAGTGGAATCAAGAGCCTAGAGAGTGTTACTGGTAAGCGTGACTGCAAGAAAGCTTAATTACAGTATTTTTTAAAAGGTAGTTTCGGTTCCTAGGATACGCTGACGTGACAACACGGTATGAGCTTCTCTTCACGTGCTTGCGAATCATGTCGTGACTTTTCCACGGTTACTCTTTCCTTGGCTCCGCTGCTGACGCACAAGCAGCCCCTTTGAATTTTTCGTTACCTGACGTCATCGCAACTGGCCATACTGGTGCCTGAAATCACCAGAATTGACACTGTAGCCTGACGTCACGATAATGTCGATGAATCGATGAACGTCACGATATCGACAATAATGTCAATCTGCGTTATCCTAGCGTTTTCTAAGATTCACACTTGCGCAGAGCCGTCTCCGTATACATATTTGTATGGCGGAGTTAACCTACCTTCGAAAATTGGTGTCAATAGACTCAATACCGTTTTAACTTCTGAATGAAAAAGAAAATATCGCCACTGTGAGGTTTGTCGATAAGGGATGTGACCCGCCCGATTCTTGGCCGATCCCCCCGAGTGGGTAGGTGCCAATCATCCCAGGAGCATCATCACCATCATCAAGCCGAAATAAGACGACACTTTGAAGAACCGGTTATCGATAACAGGTTATTGCTCCCGCTGAAAATTTATCCACCGTCTCAACGGTAAATAAAAACGTAGCAATGGACTAAAAGACGTTACCTTCGAGAACTGCTTCTACGGCTGTCAGATTTAGCTATATTTTTATGCATTCTGTCTTCCATACATATATGCATATATCCATTGCCAAGTCGGGTAAGCAGTGATGGCTTTCAGCGAGGATTTTGCCGTGGCTTTTGTAGAATTGCGCTTCCTGCAAAACGTTTGTCTTGTTTTCTTAATGTGATGTGCATTTTATTTGTATGTGTGTGGAAATGTGCGAAACATCAATTGTACGTGTTGCCTACGCGTCGTATTTCACGGGTTCATTTATGTCTATGTTACTGAACTCTGTTTTGTCTTTGTCTGTTTTGTTTTGTCTTATTGATGTTAACTGTCTGTTATATAAAGAATTTTTCTAAACACGACGTCCAAGTATTTTCGTTCGCGCTGACCCTTAGTTGGGACGGTCGCATACACATCTTCCATGGTGGACTACACAGGCGAATAACGTAACATGTCGAACTTGTTAAGGCGAAAGACTTAGATGCCTCATCAAAGGCGAAAATCGACAGTCGGCATCAACACGAGTGATGCAAAAAATCATCCCGTGATGACGTCACTATATGACGTCATGACAGGTCGCCAAAATTTATAACGTCATCATGACGTCACCACATGACACCGTCGCATCGTCAAAGGTGGGCCGAACTCGGAGGCAAAACAAAATCAGGCGAGGTGCATATATCTTCATTCTAAAAGGACAGGGTGTGCCAACACGGAAACAAGAAAGACGTCAGGACACCACAAACGCCGACTAACAGCTGAAGAGACGCATAACGGCGGAAAAGAAAGAAGGCACGGAAACTTATCTGCGAATGCCCATGCAATAGGCGAACCTATCAATTCGGCACGCGGGGAGTCTACGTGGAAGATAACTGTTAAGGCATTTGATTTCATCTTTATGCACGTTAATCGACGGTTGGCTCACGCATGCGCTACCACTACTCTCGATATGTCATGCCTCAATCATCAGGCACGTTTCTTCATTTCTATGCCAGTATAACACTGCGCATTCATCGAATTTTGCCGTGCACTTGCACTCTCGACAATGTAAATATAGATCAGAAGGTTAGCCTCCGGTTAACCATCTCTTATAGCTTCGCCTATTGCTTGGGCATGCGCAGATACGTTTTCGTGCCTTCTTTCTTTTCCGCCGTTGTGCGTCTCTTCAGTTGTTAGTCGGATTTTGTGGTGTCCGTGTTTGCATGCTCTGTCTTTTTAGTATGAATACTTACCAACTAGCTCAGCTCTCTGTTGTTCTAAGCAGAAAGCTTACAATGTATCCGATCCTAGAGGCAGTGCTAAAGCACATTAGCTGCATAAAGCTTTCGGAAGCGGGCTGGGAACGATCAGTACGACGACTGAGAAGAAAACGAAGATGGCTATCGCCTTCGAGTCGTCTTAGGCTAACGCATAAGGGAACCGGTGAGTTTCTGCTACCTCCGTTTCGATCATCATATTCGTTCCAGCAAGACTTGGTGCTAGACTTGTTACCTGCGCAAGGGGCTCTCAGGGGAATTTGCAGTGCACCAAACGTATCACCAAAAGGTCCCTCTCGTGTATTCACGAGACGGTTGTGCGAGAACGCATAAAGTTGGCCTAAGTGACCATGTAATGCCGATAACCACTGGACCTATTCAGCATATCCCAGCCATATGGATATTCAAATGGTATCATCTGGATGCTGTTATGGTGACTAAGGTTTGACCGTGTTATGTTTTATAGGTTAAATACCAAAGTTTTGCAAGTAGATATGATACTCCGAGCCTTGCTCAGTCCTATTCGATTGCTTTCGCCAAATTAAAGGCCACCGGAGTTTCGTACGGCGTTTGAAATCTCTTGAGTAATCAAAAATGATGCAATCTTCTAATGCTAACTTTCGCAGGCACTATGGCAACGAACGATAATATCACCGTTTTTCTAGGTGAAACCTTAAGTGGTACTTGATGCGTGAAGCTAAACGGCGACAGACCTATGCTAGGAACGCATTTAGAAAATGTTCTAACCTAGAAAGTCAAATTTGCCCGCTACCAGCTGCGAGTGGGATAACTGTTTCGAAATGTTTTCAGTTTAGCTGTCGTAGAGTTGCCAGCCAACAAGATTGTCTCTAGGACAAGAAGGGGTTCACGACTCCAAATGCACGAAGCACTCCTTTAC